>NC_081409.1:35817905-35875405 GCF_030272615.1 Cryptomeria japonica | reverse complement strand
ATGATAGGGTATATTTAATATGAATATATGTTAAAGAATACATTAGGAATACATGTTAACATAAAATGTAGATTAGGAAATAAAATAGTACTAAATCATCAAAGTGCATTATAAATACAAATGTAAACACATGTTGGAGGCTATAGGGAGGAAACTCCCTTAGTCTAATGAAGGGATTATGAAATCCCTAGGGTAGTATATATACTGATTATTGATATGCATATGTAGGGCTTCATTGATTAAGTTCAACCAAGAGGAGTTGGATCTGGCCGGTCCACTCCGAGGACTTAGGTGATGGGATGCATCACCCAAGGCAAGGAATGACACATGGTCTTCCTTGGAGGGCTTGGGTGTAAGAGGTTACATCCAAGACAGGAATCGAAATAACCTTTGATTTCCTGGAGGGCTTGGATGTAAGAAATTACATTCAAGACAGGAGTCAAATTCACCTTCGACTTCCTGGAGGGCTTGGAACCAAGATGGGTTCCAAGAAGGCGAGTTTCACGGCCGCCTAAGGACATACTTTGTATGGCATTCGTATCCTTTTTTTGATTAAAATTATGATTATGTTAATTAAGTATTTTAAAATTCAGTGGCAATTTAGATTACATATATATATTTATATGTTTGTTGTATTCTAACAATCTATTTTTGCAAGATAGTTATCCCTAACTAGTAGGGACATTACAGTGGTATCAGAGCATAATCCTGCCAACCTGTGGGAAGGGTTCTTAGTTTATGATCATGTATCAGAGAAAGAAAGGAGCAAAGGCAATGGTCGATCAATTGGCCAAACAACTTCAGACTTTCATGGAACAAACCAATGAGAAATTCAAAAGAATGAGCCAATTAATCCTCCAAAGTACAAACAGCAACAATAGAGATATGCAAAACCATAGGAGGAGGTACACTCTAATCACGCTGATAACGAACGATCTCCTCAGAGTTCTCGACAAACAATTCCTGAATTTCTACCTAGAGAGGAACGTGTAAGGGAAGAAGAGGAACCAGCCACACTTGGGGTGGAAGAAATCGCCCAAATTTATGCTAGATTGGAGCAAGAAGTTCAGAGGGTACTGTCCTTCAGGGACTTCTGTGAATCCAAAACTAGTGAAGGTAGAAGGAGAAAACCTATGGGTAATGACCTTAAAGCTAAAGTCAACAAAATGTCCCTACCATGCTTTGATAGGACAGGGAAGGATGTCGCCCAAGCTTGGGTACAAAAACTAGACACCTATCTTTCATATAGCCCCATGACTGAAGGAGATACTATTAAATTTGCCATACTACATTTAACCAAAACTGCCCATAATTGGTGGCATAACGGTCTCATTACCCTAGGACACAAAAATGTCTCCACCTACAATGAGTTCACCCAAAGGCTCATTAGCCGATTCGACCAGAAGGACTCTGAATGGTACTTCCAAGAGTTAACACACCTTAAACAAGTAAAAACCATTGAAGACTATATAGACCAATTCCAAAACTTATCAGTAATGGTTCCTGACCTATCCCAGAAGAGGCTCACCTACATGTTATTAGAAGGCCTAAAAGACTCTATTAAGAATTTTGTGAAACCCCTGGAACCACAGAACTTAGGAGAAGCCATCAAGAAAACTAGAATGGTTGAATTTAGTGCTCCCAAGAATACCTTGACCAAAACACCATATAGGAATGAAGGACACCAGAATGACCGCAGAGAAAAACCCTGCCGCTTGTGCAAAAAACCTTGGAGTTACAATCACCAATGTAAGGAGAGAGACAACTTGGTGGAGAAGGGGTTATATTTCAAATGCAAGGCCCCATGGGGGAGAGGCCATGAATGTAAAAGAGGATAGCTAAATAACACAGAAGAAATACAAGGTGAGGAAATACCATACAAAAGAGCCAGATTTGAAAACAACGAACCAAGTACCTTGGCAGTCATCACTCAAGGGAGTGAAAATAGGTGCTTCAAGCTCAAAGGAACTATCAAAGGATAGAAAGTAATTGCGTTAGTGGACACAGGAGCATCACATGACTTCATTAGCAAACACTTGGCAGCAAAGAGAAGGTTAAAAACTCAAGAATTTGAAGGATTTGAAGTGATTATGGGCAACGGAGTCATAGACAAATGCACTAAAGTTATCCCTCAATTGGAAGTCACCCTAGGGGAACATACAATTATGAAGAACTTCTTCGTGGTGAACCTAGAGAATGACATCATTTTGGGAATGCCATGGATAAATTCATTGGGACAATTCACCATGGATAGTCCAAATCGAGAGATATGTTTCCAACATGATGGGAGGGAGATAACATTAAAAGGAATTCCCGACGGTTCTCCAAAAATAGTATCTTGCAATAAAATGGAGAAAATTCTTCGACATGATCAAGGAGAGTGGATCACTCAATGTATGATCCTGGATAAATCTCAATCCGAAGGTCAAAACATTCAGAGTGATATACAACCCATCCTTAGAAGACACAAAAGGGTCTTCGAAGACATCCCTCCAGGCTTACCACCAAAAAGGGGATTTGAGCATTCCTTTGAATTAAAAGAAGGAGCAAAACTAGTAATTACCACTCCTTACCGCCACCCACACAAATTCAAAGAAGAGATTGAAAAAAACCATAAAAGAATTATTAGAAATGGGACACATCCAACCAAGCAGCAGCCCTTTTGCTTCTTCAGTAGTATTGGTCAAGAAAAAAGACGGGACGATGAGGATGTGCATAGATTACCGAGCCTTGAATAAAAAGACTATAAAGAACAGATACCCTATCCCAAGAATTGATGAACTAATGGATGAACTTCACAGGGCAAAATATTTCTCTAAAATCGATCTAAGGTCAGGGTACCATCAGATCAGAATGAGGAAGGAAGACATCCCCAAGACCGCATTCAGATGTCACTATGGACATTTTGAATTTTTGGTTCTACCATTTGGCCTCACTAATGCACCAGCCACCTTTCAGTCATGCATGAATCATACATTCAGGCAACAGTTGAGGAAATTTCTTCTAATCTTCTTCGATGATATACTCATTTACAGCAAGACATGGGAAGAACATCTCCTGCACATCGAAGAGGTATTAAATATTCTTGAAACTGAATCCTTATATGCTAAAGCCTCCAAGTGTGAATTTGGGATGAAAGAAGTCATATACCTAGGACACAAAATTAGTGAAGTAGGAGTAAGTGTGGATGAGGAAAAAATCAAAGCCATCAAAGAAAGGCCCATCCCTAGAACCTTAACACAATTAAGAGGGTTTGTGGGACTATGCAGCTACTATAGACATTTTGTAAAAGGTTTCTCCAAAATAGCAGCACCCCTCACCGACCTAACGAAGAAAGGAGCCTTCAAATGGAATGACCAAGCCCAACAAGCCTTCGAACAACTTAAGATAACCATGAGCTCATGTCCCGTATTGGCCATTCCCGACTTTTCTATACCTTTTGAACTACAATGTGATGCATTCGGGGAGGGAATTGGGGTAGTCCTCATGCAAAAGAAACACCCCTATCTTTTGAGAGTCATAAACTCACTGAAGCAGAGAGACACTACTCTATCTATGATAAAGAGATGCTAGCCATAATGCACGCCTTAGCCAAATTTTGCCAATACCTCGTCTGTGGGAAATTAAGTGTGAAAACCGATCATAACAGTCTACGCTTCTTCTTGAGCCAAAGAGACCTCAATGATAGGCAACAAAAATGGGTGAGCAAAATACAAGCCTATGACTTTGATATAGAATATGTGAAAGGGGTGAATAACAAGGTAGTAGATGCATTGTCCCACAGAGCCCACCTCAATGCCCTTACTAGCATCTCAAGGGTTGGAAGGAAGAAATCCTTAATGAATACAACCAAGATCCACAAATAAAGGGAATCTTAGAGGGAAACCTTTCCAATGAAGACTTTCAAGTTAAAGGAGACCTCATATTGTATAAGGGAAGGATATACTTGACCCCTCAAACCGAGTTCAAAAACAAGCTCCTAAAAGAATTCCATGATAACCCCTTAGCAGGACACCAAGGATATTATAAAACTTATAAACACATCAGAGAAAAATATGCATGGAAAGACCAGAAGAGAGACATCCAAAAATATGTACAAGAGTGCCTAACATGTCAACGTAATAAAACAGAACTCACTCATCCAGCCGGATTACTTCAACCATTACCTATTCCCAAACAGAAGTGGGAGAGCATCTCGATGGACTTCATAACAGGATTGCCAAGGACACAAGGTAAAGATAGCATCTTTGTGGTAGTAGATAGACTCACAAAATATGCCCATTTCTTTGCGGTCTCCACCGAATACAAAGCCCACCAAATAGCTGATTTATTCTTCAAGGAGATTTTCAAACTCCATGGACTCCCCCTGAATATTGTCAATGACAGAGATAGCAAGTTTATTAGTCAATTCTGGCAAGAACTCTTCAGAATGGCAGGAACGATTTTGACCCCTAGTACCAGTTACCACCCTCAAACTGACGGGCAAACTAAAATAGTGAACAAATGGATAGAGGGATACCTAAGGAATTATGTTACAGGGAAACATACCACCTGGATCAAGTGGTTACACCTAGGAGAACATTGCTACAATACGATGCACCACATGTCAATCGGAATGAGCCCTTTCCAAGCCTTGTATGGCTATGAGGTCACAAGTTTTGGTGAACTAATAAACCAAGAAAGCAAAGTACCAAAAGCACAAGATTTTGTTCAACAAAGTAGGGATATCATGAAGACCTTGAAAGGGAATTTACAGCAAGCCCAAAATCAACAAAAGATCTATGCAGACAAGAAGCATTCAGAAAGGACTTTTGAGGCTGGAGACTTCGTGCTTTTAAGGCTACAACCATATAAGCAATCCTCCCTCAAGAAGAATGGGGCTAAAAAATTGAAACCACGGTTCTACGGACCCTATAAGGTAATTCAAAGGGTTGGGGAAGTAGCTTATGAAATAGAACTTCCCAAAGACAGTAAAATACATAATGTGTTCCACGTCTCCCAACTCAAAAAGGTTCTCGGGCAACACTTGGCTCCTTGCAAGGAACTACCACCCCTAGATGACGAGGGGAAACTCACCTTGTTCCCTGAGATCATTCTAGATACGCGGCAGAAAGAGCTCAGGAATAGAACCGTTACCAAACACCTGATTAAATGCAAGAATCTCCAAAATAAGGATGCTACTTGGGAAAAGGAGGAAGACCTAAAGATGCTTGAGGACAAGCAAAATTGAGACGGAGGGGCTGTGATAAACCCGCATTAGCACCTGATATAAAGTTATGTAAATAATATTAACGATATGGATCGAGTAAATAAGATTATTGTAAATACATGACTAATATGATAAAATAAGTATTATATTAAATAGAGGAAATATATTTAAAATAAGTATTATATTAAATAGAGGAAATGCATTTAATATAAGTATTATATTTAATAGAGGAAGTACATTTAATATAAGTATTATATTAAATAGAGGAAATACATTTATATAATAAGGAAAGAATTATTTAAAATATCATATATTTAATATAATGAAAGAAGTGTTATATTATTATTTTAATATATAACAAATGAAAAAGTATTACATTTAATATTAAAAAGGCAAAACTTAGTATCATTATATATTTAAAATTAAAGCCCTCCCGATTCCCTCGCACCAAGAGATGCGATGGTAATCGCAACATGGGCTGTGATTACCACCGCACCCCTTGGTGCGGAAGGGGATTGTGGAGGGTCACAGCCCTTCACAAGGCTATAAAGGGAAGCAACCACTGCAAGGGAAGGGGGGGAGATAACATGGGAGAATAGTCAGGAGCAGACTTTGTGACCAGCAAGTAAGAGGTAAGGTATAATATATTATAAATTAATATATTAGTGTGAATTAATATATGGTAATAGTAACTAATGTATATTTCATTGAGTATTAATTAAGTATGATAATTAATAGATGTTAATGTTAATTAATATATGTTTCATTGCGCATTAATTAAGGATGATAATTAATATGTTAATATTAATTAAAGTACATTTCATTGAGCAGTAGTAAGAATATATTAAGGCTAAAACATGTGGGCATTAAGGAGTACAATTAATTAGTATACTAATCTGCTCATAGGGAATGATTAAGGAATATAGATGTTATCAAGGAAGGTGTAATGCATATGTCAACAATGATAGGGTATATTTAATATGAATATATGTTAAAGAATACATTAGGAATACATGTTAACATAAAAATGTAGATTAGGAAATAAAATAGTACTAAATCATCAAAGTGCATTATAAATACAAATGTAAACACATGTTGGAGGCTATAGGGAGGAAACTCCCTTAGTCTAAGGAAGGGATTATGAAATCCCTAGGGCAGTATATATACTAATTATTGATATGCATATGTAGGGCTTGGTTGATTAAGTCCAACCAAGAGGAGTTGGATCTGGTCAGTCCACTCTAAGGACTTGGGTGATGGGATGCATCACCCAAGGCAAGGAATGACACATGGTCTTCCTTGGAGGGCTTGGGTGTAAGAGGTTACATCCAAGACAAGAATCAAAATAACCATCAATTTCCTGGAGGGCTTGGATGCAAGAAATTACATTCAAGACAGGAGTCAAATTCACCTTCGACTTCCTGGAGGGCTTGGAACCAAGATGGGTTCCAAGAAGGCGAGCTTCACGGCCGCCTAAGGACATACTTTGTATGGCATTCATATCCTTTTTTTGATTAAAATTATGATTATGTTAATTAAGTATTTTAAAATTCGGTGGCAATTTAGTTTACATATATATATTTATATGTCTGTTGTATTCTAACAATCTGTTTTTGCAGGATAGTTATCCCTAAGTAGTAGGGACATTACAACACACGCATTTAAATATTACATTGGGTATTTGTGGAGGTGGAAATAACCAAAATAAGGGGTTTGACTAAGGCAAAACCCTATATAGCCACAAACACACTATTTTTTCATATTACAAGTGCAGGTACAGGTTTCCATTACATCTGCAAGTTTTCAGAAGGTCTCAGTCAGTAGGCACAAATCTAGATCCAAAACCAAGACCTAGGCCTCTGGGAATGGAGTGTCCAGCGCCCTGGTCCTCCGTAGTTGGTTGCCGATTTTGGTAGTTTAGCCTTTGAGGGTTTCAAGTTGCAAATTTCCAGTTTCTAGCTCTGCTCCAGTCCGATTCAATCAGGCTCAAATTTCAGCATCAAGTGCACATATGAATTCCTTTGCCCAGTTTGTACTTTGTGTTTCATTTTTTGTTTCTATATATGTCTGTTAGTGCAATTTATGTTAGTCATTCCTATATATTTCATTAGGTTAGCTTGTTATCACTTTATATTTGACTCATTTCCCTTTCATATCAACAAAGGAATAGAAACCCTAAAGGTATTCCTTGACTCTCTTTCACGAGAGGAAGTCAAAGTGAATCACTTCCTTAGGCTTTTTCAAATTCCAATGTATGAATGAGAGTGGGATTAGGCTCTAGTTTATGTGATTCCATTTTCATCCATCGCAAAAAGTTTTACCGCTAAAATAAAATCTCAACTCACTAATCAAAAAATATCATCTAAACACCAACAATTAGAAAGCAAGGATGGTCTAACTTGTATCAAAGTATTTATGCTACCTGTATACACATAAAATTGGATATGAGCATTTAAATAAATATTTTATATTTATTTAATAATTATTCTTCTATTAAATAGTTAATTTGAAAAAAATAATTTATTTACTTCATTTCATGTCCTTCTATTAATTAATTTAATTGAAACATTTTATTAATTAATTCGTTATATCCTTTTCTTCTAATCAATTAATTAAATATCTAAATATTTAATAATTCCTCTATCTACTATCCTATAGTCTCATTAATTAAATAAATTCTTGATTATTTAATCATTTTTCCAACTCACCTTTCCATCTCCACTTCATCTTCCCTTTGCCCACTCATCCATCATGTGGCTAAATTAATTCAACAAAATTAAATTAAATTAAATCATTTATTAGCCACTTATCTCCAACTTCTAAAATAAATAAAATATTGTGTACGTACACATATATCCTAACCTTCTTCTATATTCTTTCCAACATCCCTATATCTTAGGAGGACTTGAGTCCACTTGTCCTCTCATTCCTACATCTTCTCTAACTATCCTATATCCTCTCAAGTCTTCAACTCAGTCAAGGTGAGATGAGTGGCACTTGCTCATAGCCATCCAATTTGGAAGATTCGATCATGACCGTTGATCTCTGCCACCTAAACTCATGCACTCAAAAATCTATAAAAATAAGTCTCCTAAGCCATTTTGAAACTAATAGCTAATCATATAGTCATTCTAGGAGTTTTTATCTTGCATCGGTGAGTTTAAGTTTGAAGATATTAGCAATTTTAGAATTTCTTAATATCATGTTAGCTTAAATCATTTGCATATTCATCTCATAATATCAGTTAACTATCAGTCCATTCTTCATATGCCATCTTGGAAGCTACCAGTGCTTGTCTGAGAGAAAATCATCTACAACCAAGAACACTGGAGTTAGGACACAATGAGACATAAATCATGAAGGTATAATCTCTTTTATTTACCTTTATTTCATGTCGTTTCATTGGTTGAGGCTAAATATTTCTTGTAGCTTTGTTTTATATTATATGATGGATTAACAAGTTTCAGGTCAATTCTCTGGAGTTCAACTCTAGCCTCAATATTTTTGGCATCCATCATGGGGCTCAGACCTCGTACAACTTCTAATATCCTGTCTTTTTCTTGCTTAACACATTTGTAACTTGTTTCACACTTGTGTGGAAAAGGACAATGCTTTTGGCAGTTAGAGTCGCGCTTTTGTGCTATAGGTTAGCATTTTGTGTTGTAGGTTAGTGCTTATATTCAATAGGTTAATGCTTTTGGTAGTTAGGTTAGGGCTTTTGGTCAAGGATTCACGCATTTAGTCACTCAGAGAAACACTTATATTCAGCAGGCTAACGCTTTTGGCAGTTAGGTTAACGCTTTTGATCAAGGATTCATGCATTTTGTCACTCAGGACAACACTTTTGTGTTTTATATTCATACTTGTATGCTACAGGTTAGCACTTTTGAGTTAAAAGATAGTGCATTCACTAGATTAGCGCTTCTGTTTGTTTCAGAGGCAAAAAATTTAAAACTTTCAATATGCTAACAAAGTTTTTTGCAAGTCCGAATGTTCAAGAACTGAGAATTTGAAAAACTACTGACATATCTTTGTGTAGGGTTATTTAGAAGTAAAATTCATGAATTTCCTCACATAGTCAATTAGGAGTTTATTTTGGAGAGTAAAATATCATATCTTGTTCATCTAGTCTAACTAGGAGGATAATCAACAACATGCAACTTGCATTTGAGTGTCTTCTTTAAAGTAGTTGCACATAAATTTTAGAAGGCTTAAAATAAACCTTTGTCTTTCATGCTTGTTGAAGTAGTAGGCGAGTATGCTCTCACCCTCATACGGTGATCAGAAAACCAGACCTATTTCCTTCATATGTAACCTTTAAAGGGCTTGGCTTCCCGAGTTGCCTTGAGGGGGCCAGTGAGAGGGGAACGACCCAAGTGGAAATGGGATAATGTGTTGATTAGTTCATACCGACACTATGTTTCACCATAAACCCTATGGAGCGTAACCTTTATAGGCTGGGAACCTTCTATATTTACAGAGTTTAAAGTGTCGCATGTATGACCACATGACCAAAAGCCCTTACTAAAAATCTTTTGTAAAGTTGTCAAAATCCTTCTAATTGTTGGCACAAGAGGTCGAACCTCTGAAGTATCTCACACACATATGGTTCTTAGTAGAGATATGAAGTTTTCCATGGGGAGTTTTCATGGAAACTGGTGCTTGGCTTCCCAGGAGAAGTGAGTGTCGAGGGTGGAGCCAGTGGGGTCAAGCACCTAAATATTCACTTTGAATACCGTAGCCTCGGGGAAAACCCCATGTGAGATTCAACAATTATTGTCTTGGCTTGTCATAGGATTTGTGCTTTCTTGTGCACTTTGATTTCCAAAACATTGTGTCTTTTGTGTCTACAAAAACGTTCTAAAAAATGATCAAAAACTTGAAAAATCATCAGTCCAAATTGAGCAAAAAACTATCATAGGTCTTCAAACTAGTCAAATAATCAGGTTACTAATCAAACAAGCTATTTCCAAAGGTTTTCATAAGCACAAAACATTCAACAAGTTAGTGATTCAACCATCTCAAGTATAAAAATCAACATCATTATCAGTTTCTCATCGGGATATATCAAATCCTTTATCACGAAACTTGATCATATCAACCTTTGTTCATTATTTTGGATATATCGTTCCTATTTGAACCTAGGTTATATCAAAATAAAGATTGCACTCACATTGGAATCAAACAAACTTGTAAACCATCATATCTTGTTAAAACATAGGACATTCCTACACCATTTTCGTCGCTATTTACGTGGTTACGGAATAGAATTTGACGCAGAACTTTTGCAGGCACGTGCCTTTCAACAAGATGCTTTATCACAATGCACTAATAACAGTGGTAAAATCAACAAAGCTTATCTTCCTAAACCAATAATCACTTGTTGAGTTGCATTTAGAAGGTCTTAACTTGGGAAGTTTTCAAATCAATCACATGCCAGTTTGGACTAGAGCTCAACACAAGCAGTTCAGAAGACAACAAAAACAAATGGAAGAAGAAAATTCAATGTTTCAAACTTTTGGATGCACAGATGTTGATGAAGAGGCAATCAATAACACCATTAGAGACCTTGAATGAGATGATAAATTTGACAAACTAATGAAAAAGTTATTGGAGAAACAAAAGGAAAAATACCTTCGAATGTTGGCAAAATCAGGAGCTAAATTGCCACAAGACTTTAACATAGAAAGTTTGAAACAAGATGCAGAGATGAGTAACAATCAAAGCACTGATGATCCTAATAATGAGGATGTAAACCAAGTAAATCATGAGGAAACAAGAGGAGATAAAACAAGAAAAGACCATGATGATACAAGAAGAAAGCATGGTGACAGAAGAACTTATGAGGATACAAGGAGAACCCGTATTGACAATCCTTTGTTAACTCTCGCTCAACAAATCCAAACCCGACAACAACAAATACATGATATGTAGAATGGAACGAGTTCCAAGAAATATTCATTGGAGGACATCTGCACATATCCTTTTAACAAAAGTTTAAATATTATACAATTCCCACAACATTGTGAAATCCCTAAATATGATAAATATGATGGGAAATCTGATCCTCAAGATCATATTAGAGAATTTTGTACCATGAGTATGGAATTTGCACACGATGAAACTTACCTGAGGTGTTTATTCCCTAGAAGCTTAAGTGGAAAATCAATCAAATGGTTCTCAAGACTACCATCTGGAATTAAATCTTTTGAAGAACTTGTGAATAGATTTATCTCACAATACTCCTACAATGTAAGAAATGAGATAACAATGCTAGATCTATGTAATGTCAAGCAAAAGAATGGTGAACCTTTCGTGTTCTTTTTACAACAATAGAAATGAATGTTCAATAGATATTCAAGAGATGTACCCAATCAAGAGAAAATAGACATATTCATCGACAACCTTATCAGTGAAATGAGTTTTTGTCTTAAAATTCAATGTCCTCCTTTTGCTAAAATGATTGAAAATGGTCTAAAGATAGAAGATGCAATGGTAATGAAAGGGGAGTTTAAATTTTATAACAATTCCTATAATAACACCAATCACAACAACAACAATGACAATAACAATAACAATAACAATAACAATAACAATAACAATGACAAACCTAAATTCTGGTCAGAGAATAGGAATGTTACCAATGGAGGAAATGATGACATAAATTCCGTCAAACAACAACCAATCTTCATGTTATCATGTCAACCACCAAACAATAACAATCAAGAGAACAGTAAATCCAATTCTTTCTTCTCCAATCCTTGTAGGAAATTCACAAACATTGGGGAACCCTTGGAATCAGCTTTGAAAACTCTTTTGGCAAATAAATTGATTACTTTACTAGAAGCAAGAAATTATGAATTTCAAGTCAAACGTAATTGGTGGAATTGCAATCATTTTGCAATATCATCGAAACAAAGGACACCAAACCAATGATTGTCAAAGATTGAAGCACCTTATTCAAGATTTAATTGATAATGGAACTATCATAGTGGATGGTCATAAGACAAATGAATCGCATCTAGCATTCAAAAATCCATTTCCAAACTATTAAAAAGGTGAACAATCCAAACCAAAAGATGATAAAGACAAAGTTAAGGTAAACTCAACCTAGACATATGATGATGTGGTAAATCTCCTCATCGTTAAAGATAATGTGCCTTCATAACCAATCAAAATCATTACAAGAAGCAAAGCGAAAGTTAAATTTATGGGTATAACAAACAAATCAACATCCACTTCAAGACAATACAACTTAGTGGAACAGTTGCAAAATATACCTGCTCAAATATCAATTTTCACCTATGCATAAGGAATCTAACGAAAAAAAATGTTTCAAAAGACCTGGATGTGGATCAATTCCAAAACATGGTGGGACACCTCTTAGCCCCTCATTGCTTATCCTTTTTTGAAAATGATGACGCATCCTTGCAACACCCTCACAATTCTCCCTTACATGTTGAATTCACCATTCATAAAACCCGTGTCAAACACGTACTCATAGATGGTGGAGCTGGCTTAAACATTTGTGAACTAAGTTTAACAAAAGGCTTTGGGATATTCAAAAAATATAGTGGATCCAAAGAAGAAAATAACTATCAAGGCACATGATGAGGAAGAACGTTCTTCTAAAGGGACTATAGTGTTACCAATCAAAATAGGACCTATGGAAAGAGATACATTGTGCCAGGTTCTAGAATTGAATTCATCTTATAATATTCTTTTGGGAAGACCATGTATTCATGACATGCAAGTGGTTCCTTCTACATACCACCAGTTTGTTAAGTTTCCTCGTAATAGACAAGAAGTCACTATAGTCGCAGACTGTAGTCCATATTGCAATAATCTAAAACCAACACAAGATGCAAGAGTTCCAAATAACAGAGAATCAATCTATCCCACCAAAGAAATTCAAGAAAAATTATGGGAAACCTTTGAGAAAAAGCTTAAATTAAATGATGAAGAAATGGGAAAGTATTATTTGCATAACTTGCCACTTTCACCTAAATCATATGGAAAGCCTACAAATGTTCAAACACGGATCCTAGAGAAATTAGTTGAAATGTTTGATGGAGCATTTGTTAGAGCTGAAACACTTGTAGAAGAAACTGAAGACAAAGACATTCTTAGTTGGTTGTACAAAGATGAAAATGAAACTATAGCGACAACTACAAAAGTTAATATTCCCACAGGACAATATGACAATGGTTATAAGATCATGCAAAAGATGGGATATGAAGGAAAAGAACCAATCGGTAAGCGACAAGAAGGTATTTAGAACCCATTTGTCCTCAGACACAATCTAAAGAAGATAAATTAGGACTTGGGTATCCCAAATAAAAGCAAAAACCACATAATTATCAACATCCAAGGTGGAGAAAGAAAGAAGTTCATAAAGAACAATCGTGGCAAGAAAGGCTACATCAAACAGCAGAGACAATAGCTAACAAACAGAAACAAGAAGAATATGAGAAATAACAGGAAGAACTTACAATCAAAAGAGAAGAAGAATATTGCAAACAATTTCAAGGAATACAAACAAGTGTGGAGCCTGAACAAGATATTCCAGAAATAGTGAAAGAACATATGGTCAAAATCAGAGAACTCTTCTCACTATATAACATTCCTGATAGATATAGTGGTGCGATTCTAGACAATGATTCAGAAACATATTCAAACGAATATGAATGGGGTCCAGATCTATCATCTAATGTATCAAGTGAAGAAAAGGATGAAGAACAAGCAGCTATTACAAATGAAGACTCATCTTTCATAAAACAAAGAATAGAGTTGGAAACAATACAAGAAGAGATCAAATTTCAGAGGAAAGAGGCATATGCAAAACAACAAAGGAAAGAGGATGAAAAAGAACAAGAAGTGACACCACAAGAAACACAAACAATTATTGACCAATCATCAGAAGATCAACAAAATATCAGACCATTAAGGTATGGAAGAACAATAGAAGAATTAATAGATAGTCAGGCGGGATTGACTATTAGTCCAAAAGAAGCTGAGTTCGAGAGAAGAAAGAAGATAGCAAAAGAATCCTCTATGTCATGTGCACAAGTATGCCAACTTCAAGATACAAATGAATTTATTGAAATTGATCAAGAGGGAACCTGTAGTATCAAAGATGTATGTGTTGATATAATCCATTCGTTTGAGGGACAAACGTCAGGTGATGAGTCACTTGATAGTGAATCACAAAATACGAATCGTGATTGTGTTAGAGTTGATTGGAGAGCACTTGGGAGATACCATCCTCAAGAGAGTTTTATCTATATATCACCTACTCTATGCCAAACTATGACTATTATATCATGAACCTTGAAACTCTCAACAATGATGATGACTATGACTTACCCCTGCTTCATCTAGAACTAATTGATTGGGATGACCTAGAAAACCCTGAATTGGATGTCTTTCCCAATGATCATGATTTAGCCCCATATCTTAATGTTGTAGAACCAATAACACCTAAGATATCTTCCACTGTGAAATCAAGTAACGCTTCTTGCAATTAGGAGAGTGCCAAACTTTCCAGTCGCAAAATTGAAATAAAACAAGGAAAAAGACCTAGTACTAAAAACCATTTCATGGTAGCACTAGATCAATCAAGAGGAAAAATAAAGGATGTATCTAACGGTGAAAACCTCCCCGAGGTGCCAAAAGATGGAAATTTTGACACCCTCCCTGCATATTTTCATGAGAGGTCTGCTATTTTAATAGAGCCAACATAAGCAATAAATATCGGTACATCAAAGGACCCCAAAGTCCTTCATCCTGTTTCATCATTATCAGATGAAGAGAGCAAAAACTACATGGAATTCTTCAAACAAAGACAGATAAATTTTGCTTGGTCCTATGCAAACATGCCAGGACTTGATCCATCTCTTATCATGCATCATCTATGTGAGATTTTTCCAAGATCAAGGGCTCAATGAAAAATACAATAGAGAGACAAAATAATGATAGGAATTAACTGTATTCTATCAAGAGAAAATACTGATCAACTGGATCATCAAAAGTTACATTCAATGAAAATGAGCCTGCTTATATAGGAAAGGCTATATGGATATGTGAGTACACAAACATGACATGTGGCTCAATAAGAAACAAGGGTAGGTAGGAAATAGGTGTGGGTAGGTAGGAGAAACAATATAATATTCCACATGAGCTAGATCACCCACTGAATGTGGAGTGTAACAACAAGATAAGTCCACAAAAGGTGGAAATTCTCCTACACACACTATCCAAATGTGGCACAAACACCCAAGTGTCTCATACCCAAACTACTATGAAATGCATTTCCTAAGTAAACTTAAGGTGTAATAATATCCATGATGAATAATTATTTACACCAACACCCCCCCCTTAAGTGCAACTTAGGGGAATGCACTTAAGTCTACAATGCAACTAAGCAATTCAAGATGGGTCTCAGCTACGAGGCCATGTTAGGTACCCATGTACAAATGCAAATGCATGCAAACCAATGCAATGAAATCTCTCATAAAGAGGAGAAAGAGAGAAAAAACCTCCCCCAAAAGAGAGATGAAAACTAGATACAAAGAACTCTCATAGAAGTATGTGAAGGACAAAACCCCATGCAAGGAAAAAGTCCCCCCATATGAGAGAAGAAGAAGATAGACTAGGAAGCCCCCCCTCAATGTGGAATTTGTACCAATGATAGAAGCTCGATGATGTATGAAGAAACTGCTCCACGAACGTCGAAAAACATTCCTCCCCTTAGGAAGAAACAAAACCAAAGGTGTATCCAAGAAGTCTCCCCAATCATGAAGGGAAGATGTAGAAAAAATACTCATGATGAAAGGAATTTCTGAAAATTGCTCAAGTGTCCCCATGTCAATGTTGAAAGTTACCCCCTTCAAAGGTGGTAAACTGCGCCACACTGCTGAAAAAGGCACTCCAAGATCTAGAGGAGAAGAATGTAGAACAATATCCAAAGACTCATATGTCTCCTCAAAAGATAAAGAGACCTCCTCCAACTGCTGGACAAAAGTATCCACAATCATGTCAACCTCTAAAGATTGATCATGTAGAGAATGCACAAAAGGGTCAGAGTGATCCCTCACAACAATCGAAGAAGGATCATCTTCATCAAAGAGAAGATGAATGTCATCAATGATGTCTCCCAAATCTGCAATGTAGGACTCCACAAACAAACCTGCAATGTCTGTTAAGTAGGCATTCCAATCAACTGAAGCTTTAAGACATGAAATATCCTGCTGCACTGAATCACAAGAAGGCATAATTGTCGCACTAGCTGCATCATCAGATGCAATAGGTGGTGTGATATCAAGAGAAGGAGATGAAATACAAGGCTCAAGAATGGGATCACATGTGAGAATCCCCAAGTTCAAGTGCCCAAAGTTCTCCTCAAAATCTGAATCATCAACATAGGAAGAATCAACCTCATCAATAGGACCAAAATGTGAAAAAGAGTACAACCGAGATGCATGATCAACCACCCCAGTCGCAATGATAGATCCACTCTCCAAGTCTCTAATGATAACTGAATCAGGTGTGAACTCCACAGTTTTCGTAGTTGCCCATGTGTGATTTGATAGATGGAAAGAAGATTGTTTGTCAAGTGGGGTACACACAACACATCATTGAAGGAGTTATCCCCAATGGCAATAGATACTTTCCCAATCACATCCATGTATGTATGATTGCCCATCAAAATCTGTGACATGTGACAAGGCTCAAATGTAGAAAACATAGACTGTGAAGATGCCATTTGATGAGAAGCCCCTGAATCTAGAAGCCATCTCCCCGAATCACGACTTGTAGTAGCACAAAGAGCTTGTCCCTTTCCTTTATCTGTCCCAAAAGAGTGATCCTTTCCTTTATCCTTATCCTTGGAAGAAGTCGATGTAGATATTCTAGAAGGTAGGTTGATTTTGTTCTTCTCAAGAAGATTCTTCAACTCATCAATATCCTTCTTATAACAATGATGTTCATAATGTCTTGACTTCTTGCAATATCCGCAAAAAAGATTGTCCTTATATGATTTCCTCTTAGGTGAGAATGGTGAATCACCTTGTTGTGGAGAGGAAGATTGTGCTCCATCTTGTTTCGGTTTTGACTTAGGTTTCTTTTGATTCTTGCCTTTTCCTTGATTGCTTTGATTCCCTTTTTTAGCCACCAAAGCTTGTGACTTTGACGATTTGAGAATCCCCATCGTGGTCAACTTAGATTGCTCAAGTATCAACATCTTCGTGAATGAATCAAATGAGGTAGAAGTGTATGAGGAACCTTGAGCTAACCTATGGGTGTGAAAGCTAGATATAAAGGTTGCATACTCTGAAGGAAACTTGTCCAACAAGTTGTAAACCAATTGAGCATCCCTTTTGTCAATTCCACAATCCTTTAGCTTTGCTCTTAGCTCATTTGCTTTTGTGACATAACCTTGGATTGTATCAAAATCTTTGGGATCCAAATTTGTGAGTTCACTATCAAGCTTGTAGCCCTTAATCTCATCAACTTGACCATACAATTTCTTAAAAATATCCCAAGCATCTTTAATTGTAGTACACTTATCAATGTGAAAAAAGAGGTCATCTGATACATACTTTCTAAGAGTTCCAAGTGCCATAGCATTCTCAGTAAGCTATTAAATTTGAGCATTAGGATCAGCCTTAGGATCAAGTGGTGTTGTAATAGTTCCATTTACATAATGAATGAGTCCTTTTTCCATTAGTTTACTCCATGCCTTAATCTTCCATGAAGCATAATTATGAGGAGTTAAAAGTGGAAATTTAGGAGAACCCATAGCACCAAAATGAAAAAACACAAGATAGAGAGAGAGAGACACAATCACACAAGACACCCCCCCCAAAAAAAAATTTAAAAAAAAAATAAAAAATGGTGATTTGGCACTTTATACTTAGTGCCTATACAATGGGCCACTTGCAAAACAAGGCAAAGTGGACTTCTATTTCAATTAACAACTTATCAAAATGAGATATAAGAGACTTCAACAAATACTGCTAGTGATCTAAATTAAGATCCAAGCGAAATGCAAGTACCAAATATGCCAAGAATGGCCAAATACTGAAAGTACAATTTCTACTTAAAATCACTGCAAACAAATGGTAGATTATGAAAGTAGATGAAAAATTGTGCAATTTGAAAAAAAGGGCACCTGAAAAGGAGGTCGTATGACCCCAAACAAAGCCTCTGAAGTTGCAAAATTGGGGATTAGATAGGTACAGTCATGAAGATCTGCAATTTTTGAAAAATTCATCCATCAAAATCAGAATATTCTTCCACCACTATGAAGAGAACGAAATTCTATCCCATTTCAAAAAAAAATTGCACAAAAAAAGGAGCAAAAATGAGCAAGATATGGCCTTCCAAAGTTGAACTTCAAAACTGAAAAGCTCAATGAGAGGGGGTTAAAAATTTTCAAAATATTGTTGACGTCAGCAAATGACGAGCTTAAATTTGACGCCCATCTGCCCGTCAAAAAAATTTCACCTCCTTGCCCATTTGGCGTCCGTACAGTACGAACATGACACGTGGCACTGCTGACTTGGCAGGCCGACTGGGCATACGGATGCTGACATGTCAGATGATGTGTGTGCTGACGTGTCCTAGTGATTTGGCAGCCAACTGGGTTGTTGACATGGCACTAGGTAGGGGTGATGTGGCGGTGGGGCCCAGCAGATCCGCGTGGCAGGGAGGCTGTGGGTCCGTGTCTGCGTGGTTGTGGAGGAGTCAGAGGTCTGGGTTGCCGGTAGGAGGTCAGCCGGCAGGGTGGTTCACCGGTAGCGGACGGTGGGGGTCGGGAGCGTGGAGCCGGCGGGGGACTACACGGGTGACGGTGGCAGGGACAACGCGGCGGGGAAGGTAGTCAACACAGCAACGGCCGGAGGATGGTCATGGGAGCAACCTGCAGAAAAATAAATACGGAGTACGGGGATCATGACCCCCCCAAAAAAAAAAAATTTATTATTTTTTTTTTCAATTTTTTTTTCAAAAAAATCTCCTTTCACCTTTTTTGCAATTTTTTTTTTTTTTTTTAAATCCGAAAATTAATTTTCTACATAAATCAATTTTTTTTTTTGCAGAATTTTTTTTTCTTTTTCAAAATCCGTACAAATATAGTAAAATTGGCGAAATTTTTTTCTCACCAAATATAGTCGACTTTATCATCCAAATTTATGGAAATGGCCTCCCAGACTCAACCGTGGTGTCCAAAATCACTGTACGACGCCCCCAAAAAATGAAGATCCCCAAATCCAAAAATTGAAGCCTCCAAAATGTCTCCAAAAGACTAATCAATGAAGCCCTATAGGCTCTGATAGCATGTGAGATTTTGCCAAGATCAAGGGCTCGATGAAAAATACAATAGAGAGACAAAATAATGATAGGAATTAATTGTATTCTATCAAGAGAAAATACTGATCAACTGGATCATCAAAAGTTACATTCAATGAAAACGAGCCTGCTTATATAGGAAAGCTATATGGATATGTGAGTACACAAACATGACATGTGGCTCGATAAGAAACAAGGGTAGGTAGGAAATAGGTGTGGGTAGGTAGGAGAAACAATATAATATTCCACATGAGGTGGATCAGCCACTGAATGTGGAGTGTAACAACAAGATAAGTCCACAAAAGGTGGAAATTCTCCTACAATCACTATCCCAATGTGGCACAAACACCCAAGTGTCTCATACCCAAACTACTATGAAATGCATTTCCTAAGTAAACTTGAGTAAGGTGTAATAATATCCATGATGAATAGTTATTTACACCAACAATCTCAATTTAGATCCAAAAGCAAAACCAGTTAAACAAAAGCTAAGGAAGATGCATCGATACATTGTTGGGATCCAAGAACACTAAGAGGGGGGGGGTGAATCAGTGTTATGCTGGTAGGATAAGATTTTATGCTTTTATACCAAACATGTATAAACCAATAAACAAATAAACATATAACTTGAAGCAAATGAACCATCCACATGAATGAATACCATAACCCACAAAATTTATATGTGGAAAACCTCAAAGAGGAAAAACCATGGTGGGATTTGTGACCCACAATATCAGTTCACTGGACATATGAAAGATATTACATATAATGGGGGCCTACACATGCAGAAAGGCACACTACCTAGAGCACACTGCTCATCACTAAAGAGTCTCACTGACTACAAGCTTTTGTTGAGATAAAACAATGAAAGTGAACTCACAAAATGCATCTGCTATGCCAAATAGAGTTCCGGTCATAGCTCTGCTCTGTACTAGTTCATAAACCCTGAACACTACTACCGATATCACCTTCCCTCTAAGAATGTCTTAAAATATTTATAGATCATTGCTTGATACAATATTCGCATTCCACAATCCACAAGTTCTATCCTCGCATCATCTATATATATTCATATTGACCTAACACACTAACCTATATACCCATTAAAAATAATATGCCTTATGTCAGCTTACAATACATTACAAAAGATATACAGTGTCGGCTTTATAAAATAATTATGAAATGATTTCCTAAATAAATCTTCCTTGATGTCGGCTTCCCTAAAGAGTTGGATTCCACTGCCAGTGCCGGTGTAACCCTAGATACTCCAATATCGGTGTCTACTGGTAAATGCCTCCTAATGCTGGTAAATGACTCCCATCAAATCTTGTTGCCATCAATGACAACAAAATGAATCCAATGAGTGTTAATTGCCAACAATCTCCCCCTTTGGCATTGATGGCAACACTCATGTGAAAATGGATTCCTTGTCAATTTAATTGAGATATGCTCCCTCTGAGCAATACACTCCTTCTGATATTCTGATATCCTTCCCATGTGTTCCTGTCTGTTATTTTTCTAATATTTTTCACATATATACACTCCTCCTTTGGCATCAATGCCAAAGACCGGTGAAAGAATTGAAAGAATTTAGAACAAAAGAATGAATAAGTACTGTTTATTTTACCGAAGCTTGACTAACTTCAAAATTTACGGGTAAGCCTTATCCAATAGTTGTAGGTATGTATCCTAGCCGGTTTTGAAGGTTTTATAAATGGGTACCAATCCACTTAGTAAGAGTGCCAGTGTTTCCTTCTCTTTGACTTCTGTCGGTGTGGGTTTAGCAATCATGTCCATACACTCTCTTTTATGTACACCCAGTGAATCCAATCTGGGACTCACCAATCCTCTAAGACTTCTTGCTCTCTGAATGATTTTATCTCTTTCCTTCTCAAAAGAAAAAATTTGGTTCTCCAAGGACAAGATTTGTCCATCAACAGATGTTGTTAGTGAGGTTAATCCATCAAAAGAATTTGCAATGTTAGCTACCTTATCATGTAATTCCTTTAGTCTGCTACCTACATTTGTTGTAAGAATTTCTATGTTACAATAGATCCTATAGATATTTGTACATTGTTTCAAACAATTCTCTATAAGAATGAGTTTAGCTTCAATTTTCTTTTTCTCTGTTTCAATGATCTGGTCAAAAACTGCTCTTTTAGCTGCAATAAATCTTTCTAATGCCTGTCGGTCAAATATCTGCTGCAGTGATTGAAAATTGTTAGATATATGCTCTGTTGGTGTTTTGAGCTTGCTGGAAGGGCTTGCTTCATCTTCAATCTTACAATCAGGGATTAATTTATGCAACACTGTAACTGATTGATCAATTATTCCCTTAGCAGTTGTTCCCTCCTTTAATAATTTTTGATTAGCCATCATCAGTAACTTAGTTGGACTCATCTCAGTGATTGATTTCTTCTTAACTTGAGAAGTGTCAATTGCCAAAACCTTTGTCGGGGAATCAATATTAACTATTGGTATAGTCTTAGTTCCCTTTTCCTTATCCTCTTTAGCATCGATGGCTTAGCCACTTGGTGCAGTGTCAATTACTACTGGTGGAGTATTATCCACAATATGCACAGTATCATGTACATTGCCTTGCTCAAAAATGGTTTTTGTCGGTATGGACTATACACTCTCCTTTACTGCCAGTTGAGTCTGTATATCTATAGTTACTGTCGGTTTAGTCAAAATTGGAGTTGAACTACCCAAAATACCTTTCCCTTTTGATTTATCTAGAATGGTGGAAGTTCTTGCCTTAACAAACTCTTCCTGAGATGTACGAAATTCTGGATTCTTCTGGAAGAATTTTGCCCAACCCTCACTGGTCTCATTAATCACCTCATTAACTCTGCCCATCATTAGGCTTATATGTCGAGGTTTGCTACTAAAAACTGTCCTATTCGCAACATCAATACATCTCTTCATTTCATCATTACTAATAGCACCACATAAAGTCAAAAGTTCTACCTTTTTGATCTCCCTATCCCTCTTGACTGCGTCAAGTCTTCTAGCATCTAGTTTATTGTACAGTGATAGAGGTATTTCCTTCAAAATTTGTACCAAGGCTTTCTTATAGATATCTATATGTAACAATATTGCCTCTTCTATCTCATTCTGCTCATTTTCTTCTAAACTCTCATAATACATCGATACATTTTTCAAAATTCCATCTTTTGTAATTTCATCAATTAACTTAGCACAGGCCATTTTGGCCTTACCGGACTCGGTATCATCACTCTTTTTCTTTTTGTTGGGGGTTGTTGAAGTAGATGTAACTGGTTTTCTCTTTTGTATAGGCTTCCTTGCCGGAGGTGGGGGTGTAGTAGGTTTTGTTACCTTTATGACAAGTCTCCTCCTTGGATCCACCTTCTTTTGCTCTACCGGTGGCTTATCTTCTTTCTTCCTCTGTCCTCATGGTCAGAATCATAAGTGATGGTAGAAATGTAAGCTTCAGACTTCTTCACTTCGGGAGCACTAACCACTGCCGGTTTAGATCTAGAACCCATTTCAGTATCTATTATGTGCAAGACATTCTGCACAAAAGTAGACATCTTTTCTATTTTCTTCCCCCATCTCTTCCTACTGAAGCCATTTTTTACTTCAAAGGCCTTCTCTTCTGTCGTTCCAAAATGCTCTGTTTTGTCATCCAATGGGGCATCTAACAACATTTTTGTATAGAGGTCCAGAATGTTGTCATCCACCTCATAACCAAGCTCATTAACCCAGATGGTCCTTGATTCAACTGCCTCCATAAGGGTTTCATCGGTCTTCACCATGAAACAAATATCAGTGGAGTATTTCTCCACAATGTTCTTTGATAACCACTCCCTTTGCCTCATGTTTTCCTAAAAATTTTTAAAGTAACCCCAAAGTTTCTCATCTCTACCGGTACCAAGACTGGTGATTGCTTCCTTGATTTGCATACCTACTGGTATGTCATGAGCCCAACGCTTCTTTCTAAGACTAGGTAGCTAATTCATAAAGTAAAGCATCAGACATACAATGAGATTTCCATATCTAAATTTCCTTTCTTAAATCCCTTGATCTTTCCAAGATTTAACATCAACACACTCCTTAAGCATTCACATAAATCATATTTTGCATCATTCCTCAGCATCCAATATGCAACATGAATGCATGAACTAGCAATAGAATTCAATCAGATAGATTGAGTTACCTTATAGCCTATTATCATGCTTGCAAATTTCACATTAGTGTCGGTGATTGTGCTGATCCTCATTGATCTGTGATCATGAGTTTCACCGGTGAGTTTCTTGACCTCTAAGTTGGAAATTTTCTTGTCAGGTTTTTGTCCGACCTTGGGTAAGCCAGTGATTGCTTGAATAGCCTCCTTGGTGATCATGTAAGGTCGATCCAACCAGATAAACTTGTTGTGAACCCTTCTTGGAATGTACCTGATGATCTCCTCCTTGAATTCCGGTATGTATAGAATATTGATAAACCCTAGATCCTCAATTGCTTTGTATGTTGGCTTGATGGTTCCAGAGATGCCCAGTATCACGGATTGATACATGCTTTTGATCTCTTATGTTCCTAGATCCTCCAAGGTGTAGTGAATGTATGCCCTTACGTCTTCAGCATACATCACATCGTCAGGAACCCTAGAAAATGCTCCCGCAGAGTCTTCTTTCTTAGCAATCAGGGGAAGCTCCTTGAATATGGGCCTCAGCCTATCCTTAATTTCGACAATGGTTGGATTCCCAATGAAAGTAGGAGCTGAAGATCTAGATGCCATTTCAAAGAATATATGAAAGTGAACGCCGGTGGAAGATTGTGTGCTTCTTAGATAATTGATCGAAATCCTTTCACAATGCTTTTGCATGCTCTTAATTCGCCTTTTCTTCGCTCAAAATGCTTAAATGCTCGGTGAGTGAAAATGAATCCACTTACTCTTTTTATCAGTGAATAAAACCCTAAACTTTCACTGTCATAAATGCTTCGCAAACAACCCTACCGGATGTCAATTTCACAGTCTTGTGCCAGGTGAACCTTCATCAATGATGAACACAAATCTCTAGATCTCCTTAGATCTCCTCTAGGGTAATATGCAAGATTTTGCAATGAGTTTGCAAACCCCTAAGGCTTATGCCTCAGTTACCAGTGGAATTTCCTACTGGTGGAGGAATGCCCTATTCTACCAGTGGAGTTACTGGTGTAGATCCATATCCACTTGGTCCTTCAGATTTTCTAACCCATCTCTTGGTGTGATCTTGTTATATTTCATCTACCTTCTTCTTTCCTTTCTCATTATCTTTATCATTGCTAACCGGTTGAGTCTTGCTTCTACAGTACTTAGCAATATGACCTATTTTGTTGCATACATAACATGTAACATTGTTCTTCTAAATTACTTTGACATATCTGGTATCATACCTTGACCTACAATGATAAGCAAAATATCCAAACTTTCCACATGCATGACATTTAACATTCATTCTGCAATCTTCTATCTTATAACCGTACTTCTTGAAATTTGTGCATTGACCGAGAACATAATTGTAGTTTTGATTTGCTCTATTTCCACATTGTTTAGCCATATGCCCAAATTTATTGCAAACAAAACATCTACCATTGAATTTATAAGCATTAGATTGCCTTACCAGTTTCCTCTGTTTTGATGAGTTCTGCACACCGGTTGTCTGATTTGCAGTACCGGAGCCTTCATCTTATACAAATCAAAGTCCTCTAGAATCATCACTATGCCTTTGTCCTTTCAACAAGTCATCCAATTGTACAACATTGATCCTAAACTTTTCTTTGTACTCACTTGCAGTAACCAGATCATCTCTCAGAGATATTACTTGTCCTTCAAGTTCTTGTTCATTATTTCGAGATTGCACCAAATTAGTTTTCAACATATCATTCTCATGAGTCAGTCTATCACATTCCTCAGATTTGTTCTTCAGAGATGCAACAATATTTTCTTCTTTCTTCTTTCTGTCCTCAATATCCTTAGACATCCTCATAGTCAGGTCTTGCATTTCATTTTGCATGAGCATTGTTTGTTTGACTCAGTTTCTGACATTGTTCCTTGAGAGCATTATCATCATCTTGTTTTGCAAAAGTTATTTTCTTATAGCTTGAGCTAATGATAACCTTTCTTGCAGGACAAGAATGAATTCATTTGCAGAATTTAGTTCATCTTACAGTTTCAAGTTCTTCATCCTTTCAACACCATAATCCTCAAGAGCCATCTCAAGTTGCTTCTCCATAGCCATGCTTAAAGATTCCAGTTTCAAGATCTTTCTCAAGCTGTTAAACTTCATCTGAGGTACCAGGCTCTGATACCAATTGTTGGGATCTAAGAACACTGAGAGGGGGGGGGGGGGTGAATCAGTGTTCTGCCGGTAAGATAAGATTTTATGCTTTTATACCAAACACATATAAACTGGTAAACAAATAAACATACAACTTGAAGCAAATGAACCATCCACATGAATGAATACCATAACACACAAAATTTATACGTGGAAAACCTCAAAGAGGAGAAACCACGGTGGGATTTGTGACCCACAATATCAGTTCATTGGCCATATGAAAGATATTACATATAATGGGGGCCTGCACATGCAGGAAGGCACACTGCCTATAGCACACTGCTCATCACTAAAGAGTCTCATTGATTACAAGCTTCTGCTGAGGTAAAACAATGAAAGTAAACTCACAAAATGCATGTGCTATGCCAAATAGAGTTCTGGTTATAGCTTTTCTATGTACCGGTTCATAAACTCTGAACACTACTACCGGTATCAACTTCCCTCCAAGAATGTCTTAAAACGTTTACAGATCATTGTCTAATACAACATTCGCATATAAAATAATCTTCACATTCCACAATCCACAAGTTCTATCCTTGCATCATCTATATATATTCATATTGACCTAACCCACTGACCTATATATCCATTACAAACAATATGTGTTATGTCAGCTTCTAATACATTACAAAAGATATACAATGTCGGCTTTATACAATAATTACGAAAGGATTTTTTGAATAAATCTTCCTTGATGTCGGCTTCCCTAAAGTGTTGGATGTCGGTGTCGGTGTAACCTTGGATACTCCAATCTTGGCGTATGTCGGTAAATGCCTCCTAATGCCGGTAAATGACTCCCATCAAATCTTGTTGCCATCAATGACAACAAAATGAATCCAATGAGTGTCAATTTCCAACACACGTTGCTCTCCTTGTAAAAGAAGAGCTAAAGAAACTATTGGATGTGGGTTTCATAAGACCTGTTGCCTATCCATAATGGGTTTCAAGCATTGTGCTAGTGTCAAAGCTAGATAAAAGCATAAGAGTGCACCAATTTCATAGATTTGAACAAGGCATGTCCTAAATATTATTTCCATTGCCCAACATTGATATAATTGTAGGCTTATCAACATGACATGAGATGTTTTCATTAATGGATGAATTATTGGGGTACAATCAAATAAAAATCACCCCTGAAGATCAAGAAAAGATAATATTCACCTATGAATGGGGTACTTGCTGCTGGAATGTTATGCCATTTGGGCTTAAGAATGCAAGAGCAACTTATCAGAGAGCCATGACAACAATTTCCCATGATATGATGCATACATTTATGGAAGATTATGTAGATGACATACTTGCAAAATCTCATACAAGGAAAGAACATTTGAACATCTTGAGAAATATCTTTGACAGGTTTGAACAATATCAATTAAGATTGAATTCAAAGAAATTGGCATTTGGAGTAACCTTTGGAAAACTTCTTGGGTAAATTATATCAGCTCGTAGAATTGAAGTAGATCCTGAAAAGGTCAAAGCTATCATGGAAATAGAGTCACCCAAGAACATAAGTCAATTGTGTTCTCTATAAGGGAGATTACAATCAATCAAAAGATTTGTCTCTCAACTAGCAAATAGATATCATCCATTCAATCATCTTTTACACAAGAATGTTCCATTCAAATGGGATCAGAAGTGTGAAGAATATTTTATGCAAATCAAATAATATTTGATGAATCCTTCAATACTTGTATCACCAACCAAATGGAAACCATTGTTGCTTTACATCTCAGCAACAAATGTATCACTAGGAGCTCTCTTAGCACACCATGATGAAGAAGGGAAAGAAAGAGTCATGTGTTACATCAACTGAACACTTGTAGGCTATGAATTGAACTATAAATCAGTTGAGAAGGCATGCCTAGCAATTGTATTTGCAACTTAGAAATTGCGACATTATATGCTGACTCATTCTATGAAATTGATAGCAAAAATAGATCCCCTAAAGTATTTGTTGAGCAAGTCAATGTTGACAGGCAGACTGGAAAAATGGATTATGGTACTAAGTAAGTTTGATATAGAATATGTTGATCAAAAAGTTATCAAAGGACAGGTCATTGTTGATCAATTGGCTGAAGCACCCTTACAAGATGACACACCATTGCACATCAAATTTCCTGATGCATAAATTCTGACAATAAGCACAAAATTTTGGGATTTGTACTTTGATGGCTCCTATACACAATATGGATCAGGTGCTGGAATTTTGTTCATCACACCTCAGGGACACATAATTCCAAAATCATATAGACTGCGGTTTCCATGCACAAACAATACTGCAAAATATGAAGTATTGGTTATTGGGCTCAAAATGGCTATTGAATGGAACATCAAGGAATCGTATGTTTATGTTGATTCACAACTTATAATCAACCAAATAAATGATGATTATTAAACTAAGGATGATAAGATCATGCCCTACAAACAACTGGTTGAAAATTTTAAAGAGCACTTTGAAGAAATAGCACTTACTCGGATCCCAAGAAATTAGAACAAAGTAGCAAATGCAATGGCTACAATAGTATCTCTTTTGCATAATCAAGAAAATCAACAAAATTAAGAATTCTTGGTGGAGGATATCTTGAATCCTACCATTGAATCCCAAAATACCCACATAATTTGCCATATATTTGGAACCGATCAATCTTTATACAACCAAACTTATCGATACCTAAAGTTGAATATCCTTCCTCCTGACCTATCCCACAATGAGAAAATAAATTTTATTCGTCAGTCATCTCACTATATTATCATTGTTGATATATTATATAGACGAGGTCTAGATAGCACTCTATTTAGGTGTCTTGAAAAAGAAGAATCTGAGAAAGTTCTTAATGAAGTCCACACAGGTATTTGTGGCACGCACTCAAGTGGTTTAACATTGGCTAAGAAACTTATTCGCTTGGGTTACTATTGGCTTACCATGGAGAGAGATTCATTTACACATGGTAAGAGATGCAAACAATGTTAGATCCATGGGAATCGCATCCACGCATCAGCACAAGAACTGCATCCTATGGTAGGTTCATGACCATTCTCCCAATGGGGTCTTGATTTGGTACGTAAGATAAACCCTTCATCTTCTAATGGACATAAGTTCATTTTGACTGCTACAGAGTATTTCAGTAAATGGATTAAAGTAGTGCCTTTGACGAAAGTGTCAGGAAAGCAAATATCATCATTCATCTTGAATTATATAATTTGTTGCTATGGAGTCCCTATGACCATTATCACTGATAATGGAAGACCATTTAAGAATAAATATGTGAAGGAACTATGTGACTGATTTCATATCCAACATAGATTTTCTACCCCATATTATCCATAGGGAAATGGTCAAGTTGAGGCATGAAATAAAACAATCTTAAAGATCCTGAAGAAAACAGTCAATGAAGCTGGGAAAGACTGGCATATTCAACTATTAAATCCTGCTCTTTGGGCATACCAAACTAGAATTCGCACACCAACGGGGGCAACTCCATATTGCTTAGTCTATGGATCAGAAGCCATATTCCTAGTAGAAGTAGAGATACCTTCTCTACAAGTATCCTTGAATGGTCTTATACAAGAAGAAGAAGAAGAAGTCTCTAGACTTCAAGAACTTGAGCTGATTCAGGAACGCCGCCAAAATACTAGAGATCATTTGAAAGCATATCAACAGAGAATGGTGAGAAGTTACAATCATAGAGTTAAGCCACACATTTTTCAGATTGGAGATCTAATTCTAAGGGAGAATCGAAAAAATCAGCAAGACCGAGAAAAGAAGGGAAATTTTGAACTGAATTGGTTAAGTCCTTTTGTTGTAGTAGTAGCATATGGCTCAGGAGCATACAAGTTATCTACACCTGAAGGTGATTGGTTTGATGAGCCCATCAATTCTATCCATCTCAAGAAGTTGTATGCTTGAGATATAAAGTCCTGGAAAAATGAGTAAAAAAAAGAGCATATAAAGTCATGAAGAAATCAATAAAATTCAGAAAAGCAGAAAATCCCTAAAAAGCATAAAACATCGAAAACAAAAGAAAAAAAATCAAATATGGAAAAAATGCTATAAATTTAGATAGTGAAAACTTGGTAAATAGGCGCTATCTAAAAGTGAGTTCTTCCATCTATGAGATCGCTTCGTGCACCTATCCACTCCATCCTATTTGCATCTATTGCTTCCATCTATCCTAGCTTATCCATTTCATCTTTCCAATTCATTGCTCTGAACCAGTAGTAGGAAATATGCAGCTTACCAACAATTATCAATCTTTGACATACTTAGTGTAGTCATTGTCTTGGATTTTATCAATCATATCTTCATTATATCCTACCATGGTTTGGATTTTGATCATTTTTCGTACATCTGTAATAAAGTTTATTTCTACTGGGGGAAAAATCCTAAATCCTTTTGCTAAGGTGATCTTTTAAACTTTGAAAATCCAAAACATTCTGAAAACTTAGAAAAAACAAAACACATAGGGTTTTGAAACAGATAATGAGTAACAAGACAATGAAGATCAAGGCATTTGTAACGAATTGAATCATGAAACTCATAATACAAGGAATCAACCAACATTTAATGAAGTATTATCAATACTTATTCATCATGTTGATTATATCAGATAATGACCATGAGAACATGTGTATGGCATACAAAATTCAGTGTTTATATCTTGATTTTTTTTGCTACTCATGTACACTATGCGACTCAAGGATGTTCATGACTAGAGAAGCTATGATGGGGCATGATTATTTTCTTTATTTGTTGTCTGTGGTTTATCTCTTATTAAGGTATGTAGTCGTCTAAGGATATAATCAACATAAGATCAAGGAGGACGTTCCGAGTCATGCATGAAAAGGGATAATGCTTGTCTGTTTTGCAAGAAATACTCAGGTCAGCTTGATTTATCATATCAAGTTGCTTGTATTGACTTGCTATATCAAAATCCATCTAAGAAATACTCGGGTCAGCTTGAATTATTATGTCAAGTTGCTTGTATTCTCTTACAATGTTTAAAAAGCTCAATGATGAAATCAAGCACTGTTATATGACAACATATGAAGAATGGAAGTATCATTTTAGTTAGATCATTTTAGATTAGATCATTATTAATCTAAATTATAAGCATTCATTGTTAGTTTCATTATAAGCATTTCATTCTATTCAGAGATCAACGATCATAAATAAAGATTGAGTATACTTGGACAAACAAAAACAACTTGCATTTGATCATTGTAGATTCATTTATCTTTAGAATCATTTCATTTAGTTGCATTCAATCATTTGCATTAGTTTGCATTTCATTAAGTGCATTTCATTGATCATGTGTAGTATATCATTTTTATTTGCATTAGGTTCACTATCACTTTAATTCATTTTTATCCATTAAAGTCATTTAGTTGCATCTTTGCACTTAGATTCATTTATCATATAATTTTAAGCATTTCACAATATCATCTCATTTATATAAGCATATGCATCATCATATAGGCATTCATCACACGAGTTTAATCAAGCATATCATTTAAGTTCGTATCATTTTCATTTACATCCATAACCATTAAATCACATCCATGATCATCAAAAATTAAATATGTTTCATGTAGATCATTTGCATCTCAAATCATTATATGCATACACATTAAATGTAAAAAATCAACATTCATTTATTATTAGAAGCATTCTCATATAGATCATTGCATTTGCATCATTTAAGTAAAGCATTATAGAATCATTTTCATTGTGCATCCATGATCATCAAAATCAAACATCAAAAGCATTTTCATTTCATCATCATTGCATGATATAGAACATCATCATCATGAAAATGAAAGAAAGAAAAGATCATCATAACATCATCCATCTAATCAATGCATATATAATCTATGTAGTGAATGCATATAGATCATCATCATCAAAGTAGCATGCATAATAAATTATATAATCAACATCATATAGGGTCCATGTTTGCATATCACCATAAAACATAAAACAGTCCAAGTATACAATGATATCAAAGAAATAATCAATAAAATACAATGTCCCAGGATACAAATCAATGTCTCATATCAACATGTCAACTAGGACGAAGAGCACCACTCTTTTCAGATGTTATAGGCCTCATTGATCCTCCTGCTCCCCTTGGATGAATCAATACATCTAAATCCTCTTGCAACATGATATCAACAAAATGTCAATTCTTGATCCAATCAATCGCTTCGATCAATCAATTAGCTATCATATCCGCTCACTTGAGATTTATATCAATCTCTTTGACCACATATTAGTGACGCTCATTCATCATGAGGCTACACATCTAGTCTATCCAAACTTCAGTTTACATCATTGACACTCATCAATCATGAAGTCAATCAAACTCTATCCTATCAGATCATCAAAGTTTCAAGTTTATATCATTCACCCTCATCAATCATGAGGTCAATCAAACTCTATCAATCATCAAATTAAGCAGAATATCAAATTAATCAAAGAGCGGACATTTCATGAACCAAAGTAGAAATTTAATTTAATTATCGTGAGATTAATTGCTCATCCAAATTTTTCAATAATTTCATGATCAATCTCCTGAGGGGGCACACAATCAAGATTTTTATCTTCATCAGGTGCATTATCGAGACTTGATTTAATCTTTGAAACAATGTTGTCTCAACATCATTTCAAAGAGGGGCAAAATGTATACACATACAATTGGCTGTGAGCAATTAAATAAATATTTAATATTTATTTAATAATTATTCTATTTGAAAAGATTAATTTATTTAATTCATTTCATGTCCTTCTATTAATTAATTTAATTGAAACATTTTATTAATTAATTCGTTATATCCTTTTCTTCTAGTCAATTAATTAAATATCTAAATATTTAATTATTCCTCTATCTACTATCTTATAGTCTCATTAATTAAATTATTTCTTAATTATTTAATCCCTTTTCCAACTCACCTTTCCATCTCCACTTCATCTCCCCTTTGCCAACTCATCCATCATGTGGCTAGATTAATTCAACAAAATAAAATAAAATAAAATCATTTATTAGCCACTTATCTCCAACTTCAAAAATAAATGAAATATTGTGTATGTACACATATTTCCTAACCTTCTTCTATATTCTCTCCAACATCCATATATCTTAGGAGGACTTGAGTCCACTTGTCCTCCCATTCCTACATCTTCTCCAACTATCCTATATCCTCTCAAGTCTTCAACTCAATCAAGGTGAGATGAGTGACACTTGTCTTCTCCTTCCCCCTTTCTCTCAACCTTCAACTTCTTTCTCATAGCCATCCAATTTCCAAGATTCGATCATCACCGTTGATCTCTGCCACCTAAGCTCATGCACTAAAAAATATATAAAAAGAAGTCTCCTAAGCCATTTTGAAACTAATAGCTAATCATATAGTCATTCTAGGAGTTTTTATCTTGCATACGTGAGTTTGAGTTTGAAGCAATTAGCAATTTTAAAATTTCTTAATATCATGTTAGCTTAAATCATTTGCATATTCATCTCATAGTATCAGTTAACTATCGGTCTATTCTTCATATGCCATCTTGGAAGCTACCAGTGCTTGTCTGAGAGAAAATCATCTACAACCAGGAACAATGGAGTTAGGACACAGTGAGATCATGAAGGTATAATCTTTTTTATTTCATGTTGTTTCATTGGTTGAAGCTAAATATTTCCTGTAGATTTCTTTTATATTATATGATGGATTAACAAGTTTCAGGTCAATTCTTTGGAGTTCAACTTTAGCCTCAACAATACCATCATAATCATTTTGTAGAAGTTATTCACTAATATTTGTAATGTCATCATGAAATGAATAAAAAGGTGTAGCATTATTAATAACATCCGTGAAAATACCATCATCATAGGATGCACATGTAAAAAAGTTGCGATATAGAAGATTGATTATCATGCATCACATCTTCATGAATGAGATGGGATATGCTATATAAAGGCACACATAGATCTATAAATATAAGGTGCAACAATTTAAATAATATGAGACAAACTATAGAGAAGAGAGGTCATCGTGAACTAGATGGGACCTCATATGAAGATAAAAAAAGGTGTATCATTTATAGAGCCATCGCTAATGATAGAACAAGCATAGCCACAATATATATCATCATGAGGTTAATGATCATAAATGGGTAACATGAGATTAACAAGTATATCATCAAGCACAAGTTAAGGGGGTTAAACTATTTCATCTGTGTCCATCCTACGAGGTGTTTTGTAAGGTATACCCTGAAAAAGTATGTACTTGTCACTATAATAATTCATATGATTATCATTAGGTTCGTGGATAAATGACGTGTATTTGATAAGTATGGATTAGTACTAATAAACTCCATGAAGGAAGAAAATAATTGGACATGTCATGAGAATTGGATAATGTGCAATGATGCATGAGCATCGGGTCGTTGTGGGTTTTCATGTTTTCTTAGAGAATTTGTGTTTGATGAAAGGGAATCTTGGAAAATATAATGCATAACATTGGTAATTGGGGGAATTGGGTAGAAGTGGAGAGAAGAGTTAGAGTCGACAGGGAGAGTGAGAGAGGGGACAAATCAAAGAAGAATGAAAGACCAATTGAATGCGTTTGGAAAAAGAGATCGACTCTGCTTCAGGACAAATTGTATGAGTCTTGGATTTAGGAGGAGAAGATAACAACTTGAAGCTACAAAATGAAAGAAAAGTCAAGAAGAAATGACTTCGATTATGTAAAGGATTGGGTTAAAGAGAAGAGAATGACCTCCCAGATAAAAACACCATAAGAGGAGTGATCAACCTGCAAAGAATGCCTGAGACTAAGTTTGGATTTTGTAAGCAATTCATCTATTTTGTTTTACAACAATAAATGAGCATTTTGGAATTTGTTTTTTGATTTATTAATTGATTTGCTACCTCAATTAATGTAATGTTTGATGCATTATTTTTGAGTTCCTGTTGCAACAACAATTCCTTGTCTTTCATTCGATATTCCTGTTGCATTTGTAGTCAAACTTAGTTTGTATTTGTTAATGTTGGATTACGTTGCCATCATAAAAATGTTGCCATGAATTTTATTAGAGCATGTGTGTGTGGGTGTGAGTCTGACTTACATCATATAACTTGGGAGATAAGAAACTAATAAAATTGGAAATGTAAATATGCATATCAACTAAGAAGTAAGATCTTAAAGGAACCACATAATAGGATTATCCATGGGGAGGATGATGAGATGAGAGATACATATCACCATGTTAAATCAAGCAATAATCAAGGTATGATAAGTAAGATGAAATGCAAACCTTAAAACATTAAAAAATGAGAGATAAGATCATAATAATACCATGTCTACCCTAAAATCAACGAATCTATAGTCCTAAGGTCAAACCTAGGGGGTGCAAGCATGGACAAATTTTTAAAAAATTAAATAAAAATAAACATCCCCTAAATGTGCTATCTAAATTAATTAATATGAATAATAAATACCCATAATAATGCATAATACAAAGTTGTGGGCATGGATATCAAGAATAGTAAAACATTAAATGCTAATTACAAAAATTATATGTGGATGCTAAAGAGTGGATAGGCTTGGAATTGCTACAAGTTTATTAGGAAGCACTAAAGAAGGGGTGTTTGGGAGTCGAGATAAACAAGGGGATAATTAAACTGCTCTCCAAATATGGGGACAAGTCTCTTATTAAAAATTGAAGGCCTATTACTCTATTAAATGTTTCCTATAAATATTAGCCAAGATTATTGCTTTCAGATTGGTGGACATCCTACCCAATTTTGTGACTAATACTTAGGCTAGTTTCATCAATGGCAGATACATACTTGAAAATCTTATAATCAGTTGGGAGGCAATGGATTGGGCCAAATACACCAACCAAAAAGTGGCTATGTTTCTAATTAACTTTGAAAAGGGATAAAATCAGCTTGAATGGAGTTTCCTTATCATGATGTTGGAATCTTTTGGATTTCCTAAAGAGTTATGCGAGATGGTTCAGGTTTGACTTAATAATGCCTCTACTCAGATGGAGGTCAATGGATGCCATACTCAACCTCTCAATTTGGAAAGGTTCATTATGGAGGGGTGCGCTTTGACTCTAGTCCTCTTTGTTATAGCAACTGATTCTATTTTTTACCTGCTTAGAGACTCTACTCTCTCCTCAAGGGTCAAGGGCATCACCGTGCCCAACAATGAGGACCTGATTAATATATGTTTTGTTGATGATATAACTCTTTTCTTAGAACTTCAAGAGACAAATATGGATTCTTTTATGGTGAAACTTAATTTATTTTGTGATGCTTCAGGGGATAAGATTTATGATGCCAAATTCACCCAGCTTGGGTGGGAAGATGCTCCCCCTACATGGCTGAACAAGTACAACAGTCATTGGGGAGGTCCATCTAAACAAATGAGATACTTGGGTATTTCATTTTCTATCAACCCATGTCTAAAAGATATGTGGATGTGGACAAAAGGGAAAATTAAGAACAAGTTGGCTAGATGGAATAAGCATTACCTGTCCATGGCTAGAAGGATGCAAGCATGCCAAAAGATTCTCTCCTTTTATAATCCTTACTACACCTCTGTGTGGATGTTCAAAAATTACCAAATCAATGATATCTAGAAAGTAATTAGGATTTTTCTTTGGTCTGATGGTAGAGGTAACAAGAAATGGCAATTCCTCAAGTGGAATTGGTGTTGCCTAAGCAAGAAGATGGGTGGCTCAGGTCTAAAGGATCTTAAGGTTGAAGGCATTGCACTAGCAGCTAAATAGATCTTTCACACCTTGGAGAGTAATGAATCATGGAAGGTTCTCATTAACAATAATGTTAGACTTGTTGTTCTTAAAAAGGCTAATACATGGAAGTTGCTCCCCTTTAGTAACCTCATTGCTGGTAATTTTCCAATTCCCTCGGCTTCTTCTAATATCTTCAAAGTGATATGGATGACTTGGGAATGTATTAGAAGCCTCGTTTCCCATAATATAATCCTCAATAATGATAACTCTTTGTGCAGTAAGAGGTCTATTTGGTGGAATCTATCCCACACAGGTAGGCCTCTTTCCCCGATTCAAGGGTGTTTTGCAAGCAATTGGAATTCTAAGGGTAATTTTTTATTTTAATAATATCATTATTAATAGTCAACTAATCTCTTTGAATTCTCTCAGCCAAAAATATCAATTGCCTCCCTCCAATTGGAGAACTTATTTTGTGTTGTGAGAAGCTTGTAGCAAATTGCATCTGCCCAAGCAGTGTTCGGTCATGGAAGACAAGTTCACATCATTCACATGGGTGGATGGTACACTACTATTGAACACCAATGCTAAAGTTGTTTACAATGCTCTTTGCTACAATATTGACTTGCTCATGAATTCTATTTGGAATTTGAATTGCAACAATACTGACTGGAAAAAAGTCTTTACCATCCTTTGGGGTAGTGTTATCATGCCCAAAAAGAAATCATTTAAGTGGTTATTTAATTTGAATATATTGCCTATTAAAAATAAACAACATACTAATGATATATGTAGTATTTGTAGAGTTTCTGAATCCATTATGCATATTTTCTTTGAATGTGTTATGGCTAAAGAAATTTTGAATCTATTTGGTATCAATTTTTTTGATAATTTTTCTTACTATATTGTTACTTTTGGTTACCTTAATGGTATTAAAAAGGACGGTAATATTTTTTGGGCACTTTTACCATGTGAAATCCTTTGGGCTATTTTGTTGGCTAGGAATGAAGAGAAATTTTAGGGAAAGGGTAGACTGTTTACCGAGTCCTTAAGAAGACTCATTGTTTACAATGTTGCAATGCATGTCACAATTGTTATGATACTATCAAATAATAAGTTTGAAAGATTCATTGAAGATGGTACAATTAGAATTTACCTCTCAAAGCTTTCAAATAGGTACACATAGTCCAAGTTTAAGGCTAAAAGATCTCTATTTGTTAATGCATTGGAGGCCTTTATGAGTGAAATCAATGAAGGCAAGTGAGTGGAAAGGGAATACCAAGTTCAATAACTAGCTGCAGCGGGGGCAATAAACTGAAATAGAAGCATCATCTAGTTGGAAGACCCCTTTGGGTGGACAATTTTGTCATTGTCTTTGAGTCCTATTTTGAGTACATGTGGATGTCCATTGACATGTGTAGGCATAAAACTCTTTTTCTATATGATCATGAAATGTATGAACTTATATGCATATGGTCCTCGGTGTATGAACTTATATGTATATGGTCAAGCAATGTAAGAGTTGTTGTATAGGCCCATTTTCATCTTAGGGCCCTGTGTATGGTTACAGTTTGATAAGAAGTAGTACACAAATATATATTGTCTCTCTACATGGTTTACCTGATACTGTGATGCCATCTATGATATTGTATCCATTTTCTCTCTATATTTAATATTAAAAAAAAAATGTGGAGGAAGGTGCTTACCTCTAGATTTAATGGAGAAGGATAAAACTGAAGCGACATTAAGATATGAGTTTCCATTGGTTTGTAAATGACATTCCTCGTAACACATGAATTTGACCTCACTAGTTTTGCACTTGTATTCTCAAATTCACTAAATTTGACTATGTATGTTTTATTCTCTAGATTGTCAATATTGAAGAATACTTGTAGAGGACTATCAAATTGCTTTGGGACAAGTTCTTTTAGGTCAACCCTCTAGAAATGACTAACTTCATAGTTGTGCCAATGATTGAAAATAACAAGATTCAAACATGTAAATATGCTTAAGTGGTGTGAAGTAGAACTAGGTTTTTGAGCTACTCTAATCAAAGTGATCCTAGTATGTTCTTTAAATGTATATGATATTTGGTATTTTTGGATGTCTAAACTAAATGCAATTAAATGTCGTTTAATACAAGACCATAGCATTAAATCATAGAAACATGTGTTTAGTCAACTCTAGGTGGGAGTTGGCTAAAACCTAAATTTTAATTTTAAAATTGCAAGAGTTAAATCCATGGGTCTAAGGTCAATTTTACACACAGAAGATTAATTTGCCAAAATTTGAGAGCAACTTAGTTCACATTTTATTGTTTTGCTTCCAACACATATAACTTGTGATTCTAAATTACATTTAGAAGTTATGATCAAAATAACATAGAAGTATATTTCAACCATCAAAATCAACTAAGTGCATAAAATAAGCAAATAAACAAGGAATATTTGATAGCGTGGATAAACATGAATAAATGATATGGGTATGTGTGTAAATGAAAGAGTAATAACAACTTTACACGATATTGTGTCATTTATCTATATGTAAATATATTAAGTAATTCTCTCAAAACAGGCACAAAACTAAATGAGACTTCACATGACTATGAAAATTTTCATATATATAAATACCTCTAATTAGATATAAAAAAAAAAATTATGTATACATACCAAATTTATTTTAGGAATTTTTTCCCCCTTTATTATCTTTTTTACTATTCTCTCTATTATAACCTCCCTTATTAAAAAAAAAATCAATTTTAAAATTTTAAAAGAAAATGCAACCAATAAGATTGCACAATTTTTTTTTTTAAGGACAAAACAATAAAACTACTGAATAAAGCATTAAAACTAAAATCTAAACAAGTGCCACATAGTAGCGAGTACTTGCCCTTTTAATATTGAAATAATAATTTTATTTTTTTTACACTTAGGTTGTATAATAATTTGAGATAATATATTATTGCAATAATATAATGGAGAGTGCCGACAATTGTAATAAACTCATAGTAATATTTATAACTAATTCAAACCTTACCAATAACCCCAATTCTAACCATAACATAATTTGTACCCTAGCCCAAATTTTTAGCCTAATTCTAACTCTAAATCTAACATTAATGTTAGTCTCAACCGGTGCTAAGAGGGGAGGGGTGAATCAACACATTACCAGTTTTACACAATTAAAACTTTTAACTCAAGTCTGTACAAACTTAATATTCATCAATATAAACAATTACTGCAGAAGAATATGCATGCATGAAAAGATACACAATGTCACCAAGATTTATTTCATGGAAACCCAAATAAGAGAAAACCACGGTGTGAGTAGGAACTCACAAAATTTGTACTCTTCTGGAGTACGCCCGGTGAAGAGCCATCCCTATTAGGAGATTACAAAGACACTGTTAGGTGCCACCCGATTAAGGGATTTTATTTAAGGCCTATCAATGCCTTTACCCTATTAAAGGTAGCCTAGTTAAAGGACTTAGGAACATCAATTAAGATGTCACCCGATTAATGGATTTTACAAAGGGACCTGTCAAAGTCCACCTGATTAAGGGATTTGAGTTGCAATGGTTAGAAAGCAACAGAAAGATGATCTACTGAAGTAGCTACTGATAGCTTGATCAGATCACAATGAAAATCATACTCTATCCACACCGGTTGTGTTTTCTCTACACAACACCGGTTTTATGCTTATACCTTTGGCTCTGCACTCTGTCGGTCCTCTGATCCTCAGCTCTGCACTCTACTGGTCGTCTGACCCTCGGCTCTGCACTCTGTTGGTCCTCTGACCCTTGGCTCTACACTCTGTCGGTCCACCTCATACACTCTTTGCTCTGCTAAATATTTTAGCACTTCCTCTCACTCTACTCTGCACTTTGGGTCGCCTTTCACATGATTTGCACTTTGCAAAGTTTACGATAAAGAATATTTTGAATGATCTCAAAATACTTTTTACATTCTTTGTCGTCACCTTCAGGTGTTTCCTTAATCAATGCAATCATAAATTTCGATAGATTTAGAATTCAAACCTTCCCACTCTTGCTCTGCATGCTGTGCAACAATTCTGCCAACTACTCAACCAATTTTTCCACTGCATCCTCCAAAAATAGTGACTTCTGGGTCGAGTTCAGTCTTTTAAATGCGAACCAGAAAATTCGCAAGTTATCATGGCTTAACTACATGATGACTAAAGTTGACTTCACCAACCTTTAGTTTGGTGTAGATACAAGCTCACCAACTTACCTTTTGTGACCGCAATTGAATAACTGATCATCACTCTGAGATTTTAGACAAACACCTATCTTCCTTCTGCTTCACCGGTATACCACTGCGCTCTTCATTGCCAATTCATCTTTTGATGTCGGTTTGCAGTGCTTCTATCAAGTCTCTTCTCCTGTTTTCCAATGAGGTTCTGGTTTGCATACAACCTCAAGCCTTCTTGCCTAAGTCACCTTTAGTGACTTCATTTTATCATAATGACCAACCTGAAGATCCGACCTCAACACCGATCTTCTTGAGTGACAGACCAGTTAGCTTAGTATGTCTTCCCTTGGGCTGATTGAACCTTGATCACTTGTCTCTTATCTTGCTTCCATGTTGTTTACAAGTCATCACTTTTGCTACTGAGATACACCACTCCATCGATACCACTCCACCGGTCAGTGTTAGACATCAACGACAAATCTCAGCAAATATATCGGTTCTCTGGATTAACTGGTTTTGTCAATGCCAACAATTAAATACAATATTAATCCCAATTTTTGCTTAATTTTAATCCTAGTTTAGAATCTAAGTCTAAGCCTAACTTTAATCTTAATTTAGAAATAATTTAAACTTTATTTTAACCTTAACCTTAACCCTTATTCTAACACTAACTCTTATTATAAACCTAATTTTAATCCTTATGATAATTATAATGATCTTATAATTATGATAATTAATAAGAATTAAGATTAAAGTTATAATATAATTAATACTTATAAATTAAGTTACAATCATTTATTTAAATTATTATAACCTTAAAATTAATAATAATAACCTTAATCTCAATTAATAATTATAAAATTAAAAAAATATATAATTATTAATAATAGATTTATTATTATATATTTTAGATAATGTTACTATTAATAAATTATTTAAAATTAATACATGAATCTTTATGCAATATTTTAGATTATATTTTTTTTTTGATCGATAAAAGGCCGAAGCCAAAGAATTCTTATTACTTAAAAAACAATTATAATTACAACTCCATTCAGTGTGGGCACGGGTAGGAAAGAGCGGAGGAAAGAAAACTTCTGGTCTAGCCCAGATCCATTAATGGATCAGAAAATATACAAGATTTAAGTTACAATAATGATGATGATGTAGGTCTCAGTGGATCCATGTCCCAGATGGTCTTGAAGAGGGCGTGTGAAAATCCATCGCATTAATTTGAGCAACAGACTACCATTCTCTGTGGGTGATGCCCTCTCTTGTGGGTGACAACTCTATCTATACTTGAAATAATTGAGTGGAGCAGGCCCTAACCCTTAAGCTACACAAAATACTCATGACATCTCTTAACATGATGTTAGAAAAAACGAACAGAGATCCAGCTGCTAAACTAAATTTCACAACTGATCATACCTGCCAGGATAATCACCCTGTTGTATCACAAAATCTCAAGATGTTAGCCACAAAGAAATTCCAGAAACATAACGTGTGGTCAGTGCTCAAAAAACCATCGAAGAGGGTTATGGATAAGCTCAATACTCAATCATGAAGCAGTCTTCCATAGCTAATTCTGCATAGAAACGGGGTGAGTTGCCATCCATCATAGATTTAATTAAAACATAGAGCCTACCACGCCATAATTGTTTAAAAATGGAAATGCTTAAGGGAAATGAAAAACTTCCACAAAGAACCAAATCCTATTGAACTAGCGAGCATTAAAGATCACAGATGAGCAAATACTGAGGATAGTTAAGGAGAAGTTGAATTTGAAAGAGTATGTATATATGTGTGTGTGTGTGTGTGTGTGTATGTATATATGTATGTATATATATGTGTGTGTGTGTGTGCGTGTGTGTGTGTGTATGTATGTATATATATATATATGTGTGTATGTATGTATGTATGTATGTGATGCTCTGCAAAAAGGATTAGAAAATTTGTTTGATAGCAACACACACAAGAGCACAAGAAACAAACGTTAGTGTTAGCAACAAAAGATTATCCTAAACAGGCATATCAAGAGAGATATTAAGCATGAAATAGAAAGCATATAAACATAGAATGAAATAGCTAATCAAGATGCTCATAGTTGCTCCTCCCTTGTTCCTCTCCTCTCCAAGTCCCAAATGAGTGTAGCTCTCAGCTTTTAGCACTAGCCATGGATGCCATATGGAGATTCAAGATGGTTGAATATGATAAGCAAATACTATGCAAGAGTAGATAGTGATGCTATGAAAAAGCTCTATGCTAATGCCTGTATAACAACAATACTCTAAATGCTTCCCTTTTTGCTTGAGGAGAAGGGTTCTATTTATAGAAGAAATGGGGAAATGAAGGGTTAAGATTGAATGGTTTAATCAAGGGCCAAGTTTGAAAGTTGGGGATCCATGTGCACAATTGGCACCAATAAAATGGTGACAAGTGTCAACATAGGATTGGGTTGAGAGAAGAGGTTGGAGGCATTAAAGGCCTGAGAAGACCTCATGGTTATCTAGAAGGTAAGGGTCAAGTCTAAATTAAGATTACCCATTGGATTAAGAGTTAATCCAAGGATAAACCTTTGTGCAAATGATTAAGAGATAATCATGGTCAAAGCATTAAAGGCTTGATGAGACCTTTGGGTTGGGTAGAGGTTGAGTCAAAACAAATGTTTTAACCATGTGGGAGGGTTTGAGGTAACCATTAATGGTTATTGGAGACTTTGGGGATTAATTGGTTGAAGGTTGAAAGCCTTCAATGGTTATCAAAGACTTTGAGGGTTAATTTGTTGAACACACAAAGCATTAATTGCTTTTCAAAGACTTTGGAGTCTTTGAGAAGTGACTCCAATTTGCTTAGAAATGTGACAATATTTAGGGGATGGATTAGGCTAATTAGGAAGGGTTTAGAAGAATCTAGAAGGGGTTTAGGCATACAAGTGGATTTTGTAGGAAAATGCAAGTGGGAGAAATTTTGGTATTTTCAATTAAAATAAAATCATTTATTTCAATTAAATGGTGTAAGTTGAATTTGGATAAATATTTAAATAAATATTAATTTATTTAAATGAGAAAAAGAAGATAAAGCATTTAAAATGCTTGAAGACTTTGAGGGAAACCATTAAAGGCTTGAAGACTTTAAGGAAAACCATTAAAGTCTTTAAGAAGACTATAGAAGGAAGCCATCAAGTTTGAAGACTTTAAAGCCATCAAGTTTGAATACTTTAAGGGAAACCATTAAAGGTTTCAAGTGGGTGAGGATAAATAGGATTTTAAATAAATAATTTATTTAAAATAGTTGTGCAACTTGCTTTTGTAAGAAAATACAAGTGGGTGGAGGATAAAGGTGATTTAAATAAATTATTTATTTAAAATAATTGTGCAACTTGCTTTTGTAGGAAAATACAAGTGGGTGGAGGATAAAGGTGATTTAAATAAATTATTTATTTAAAATAATTGTGCAACTTGCTTTTGTAGGAAAATGCAAGTGGGTAGAGGATAAAGGTGATTTTAAATAAATGTTAATTTATTTAAATGTGAGAGGTGGGATTTTGGGGGATTTAAATAAATATTAATTTATTTAAATGTGAGAGAAGATTTAATTAAATAAATATGATTTATTTATTTAATTAATGGTCTGAATTTGGTTAAGTGAATTAAATCAAATAAATTGAATAATTTATTTAATTAATAGGAGAAGAGGGTTAAGATGAATTAATTAAATATTAATTTAATTAATTATTAATTGATGGTTAAATAATCAAATAAATACTAAGTATTCATTTAATTAAGTGGACAGATTTATGTGACTACATTTGCCCCTCTTTGAGACGGTGCAGTTTATCGCGTCGTTTCAAAGAAAGAAAAATAGGTGTGAAGAAATGCCCCATAAAATGTAAATTTAATGGGTGGTATGCCCCCTCGAGGGATGGGCCGAATTTTTTTGAAAAATCGGGTGATCTCTCGAAAAAGAATGAAAAGCGGAGGGGAGGTAGAATAGAAGAAATTAGAACTAATGATGAAAGAATGGGATAAAATGGAGTGAATATGAAGAAACAACAAGCCAACAAGTACCCTGAGGTCATGCAAGAGATACATAGCAGATGTAGTGTGGGGTTTGGATTGATGCTATACAATTGATCAAAATTGGTTGGACAATCTGGTGCAATCGGTTTAATTGCCCCGGTCAAGTCAAAGCGTGACAGTTGATGTCAGTTGGTCGCTTGGACATGATAAAGTCTGAGTAAGTGAATCAAAGTGACCTGATGTGACTTAGACAATTGATGTAATTGTCCGATGAAGTCAAGGTATATGAAGCAAAATACTCGTTGAGACGTAGACAATTGATGTAATTGTCCGTTGGATTGTGTTTGATTGGTTGATCAATTGATAGTATGTGCGTGTGATGGATGATTGTGGGGAATCATGGCAACCCCGTTGAGACTAGGTCATTGTGATAAATGCCTGATGTAGTCTAGGATTACCATAATCGATTACCTGTTGAGACCCGAAGATACTTGATCAGAGTATCTGTTGATAGTCTAGGTGTGTGGGAGTCGATGTATCTGTGTAGATAGAGTAACTGGCTTAATTTTGTGGATGAGTGAGGATGGGAAGCGATGAAGGGATTAGGATGATGTTGATGATCAAGATAGGGAGGGTGAGGGGGGATTTGATGTTAGATAGAAGATATGGAGGACTAGGATCGAGTCCTATGGAAGAAGAGGAGTAAAATAGAGTATGCATTATTATGATTACGTATGCATGATATGCAGCTATTATGAATGTATGGATGGGTGGAATGCAACGAAATGCAATATATACAAATGAGATGGAATGACGATCCATGGTGCTTTATTTTTCATCATTGAGCTTTAAAATGTTGTAAGAAAATACAAGCAACTTGACATAAAGATTCGAGATGACCAGAGTATTTATTACATGGATTTTGATATAGCAAGTTAATACAAGCAACTTGATATAATGGATCAAGTTGACCTGAGTATTGCTTGCAGAACAGACAAGGATTATCTTCGTTCATGCATGACTTGGATCGTCCTCCTTGATCTTAGGCTGATCATATCCTGAGACAAGTGCATACCGTACTAAGAAATAAAAACCTTTATCCAAATTGGATGAGGAGGAACCAAAGAATGAGCATTGTACCTGTAAACAAATAGTATATACATAAAGAATAAAAGAATATGGATCCTTGGTAATGGTTCATGCTCATATGGTCGAGGTATACGCTGTAGTCAGCAAGCCGTAATGATCTATGACTGTATTTGGCATAAGATTACGTAGCTTAGTGAACTTCCCACGTAGACACCATTAGTACATGCCCCAGAACTTCATCGGAAATAATGTGCAAACGATACAAAACAATGCTGAAAGATCCCGATACAGATAAACAAATGAATTACTCACGAATCAACCAAGCATTTGATAGCTTAACATAATTTTCTTGTCAAAGAAAACGTCATCTTGTCTTTGTTTTGATAAGGAAGGATGCATCCTTGTTTAAGACAGTTTGGATTGTTGATGTTGATTGTGTTGGTCGAGTGATAAGTGGTCATTTGTGTGAGTATTTTGTCAATGTTTGTTTTGTATCTGCTTGAATGAATATGTACAAGGTGTTGCCATGTTTTTGTGTGATTTTCGATGGGTTTTTCGATGTTTTTGGATTTTGTGTAATAGTTTTTGAATGTTTTTTTGGATTTTGTGAGTCATTTTTGAATGTTTTTGTCAATGAATCACCAGTAATGTAGAATCCATTTCCATCATCTAGATTGTAAGGGCATTGCCCCCAAGTTGGACATGATTTATGAAAAAGCGGGATGCAGGATGCATGTAGTACTTTCTTGGATTTGTAGATTTATAACAAGCCATGGTTAGATGGATGGATGTGTGTATGTATGAATGGGATCGCAACGAGCCTGGAAGATACTGGAGCCATTGCCTTTACGAGTGGCGCCTGTTTGCCAGGTTTTCGCCATCGTACTTACCCAAGGTGCCACTGGAGTGGTTGTTCACCGTTTGGATGCATGATTTTTCTTTACTTTTTTGAATGTTTTTGTATTTTCTTTAGGACATTTTTCTGAATGTTTTTTGGTATTTTCTTTAGGACATTTTTCTGAATGTTTTTGGTATTTTCTGATATGCAGGGGAGCCTGATGCCTTGTACACCTTAGGTATAAAACCGTTTGAGGTGCATGCTATTGATTGGATCTACGAGCGGTTCTCCGTCTGATGTAGCCAACTGATATGCCCCGGACCCGAATACAGCAGTGACAACATATGGGCCGAGCCAATTTGATTCAAACTTGCCTTGATGTTCTCTGTTTGGTTGGTTGCGAGGATTCTCTCGAAGAACAAGATCACCTACCTCAAATGTACGAGATCTAACTCGGTGATTGTAACTTCTGCTCATGCGCTGCTGATAGGCTTTGAGGTGATTGTATGCAGCTTGTCGCTTCTCATCAAGTAACTCTAAGTCCTGAAGACGTGAGACTCTGTATGATTCATCATCGATGAGATTGTGCAAGGAAACCCGTAAGGATGGTATCTCAACCTCAATAGGTAAGATAGCTTATGCACCATAGACCAATGAATAAGGAGTTGCACCTGTAGGGGTCCGAATGCTAGTTCGATATGCCCATAGCGCTGGATTCAATTGAACATGCCAATCACGGTCGACATCATTGACTATCTTCTTTAGGATCCTCAATATGTTTTTATTGGATGCTTCGGCCTGACCATTGCCTTGTGGGTAATAGGGAGTGGAAAAGCGGTGTTGGATATGAAATTTCTCACAAAGCTCACGAACATCCTGATTTTTGAAAGGAAGACCGTTATCTGTGACAATGGACATGGGCACACCATACTGGCAGATGATGTAATTGAGGATGAATGAGGCGATCTGCTTGCCGGTGACTTGGGTAAGTGGAACAGCTTCGATCCACTTGGTGAAATATTCGGTGGCGGTAATAATGAATTTATGGCCATTGGATGAAGATGAATGGATTTTACCCACAAGATCAAGACCCCATTGACAAAAAGGCCATGGTGATGTGATTGGTTGCAGTTCCTGGGCCGGTGCATGTATTAGGTCGCCATGAACTTGACTTTTTTTGCACTTCCTGACAAAGTAGTAGGAATCCTTTTCCATAGATGGCCAATAGTATCCAGCTCGCATGATCTTCTTGGCTAGTGATGGACCACTTGAGTGAGTCCCGCAAATTCCTTCATGTACCTCTTCCAAAGCCTTTATTATCTCACCTTGTTCTAGACATCGAAGGAGAGTACCATCAAGACTACGTCGGTATAGGGTTTCGGCAATAATGGTATATCGAGCAGTTTGGCGAATGAAGGTTTTTCGTTGGTTATTTGATTGGTTGGGAGGAAGGGTATGATCGCGAAGATAGGTGTAGAACTCGCCGTACCAAGGGGATTCAGAACCAACAAGGCAACATATCATTTCAGATTCGGGGATATCATAAGCGGGGATCCAAAGCTGTTCTACCAAGAACTCGTAGCGTGTTGAATTCTGTGGAAGATCTAGTAGAGATGCGATGGTAGCCATGGCATCAGCAGCTCAATTCTGATCTCTTGGTATCTGCTCAAAAGTGATAGTAGTAAATGATGTCTTTAGAGTGTCCACCATTTGCTTGTATGGCATGAGTTTATCATCTTTGGTCTGATACTCATCTGTTGCTTGTCGAATGACTAGTTGAGAATCGCCATATACTTGCAATTCTTTTAATTTCCATTGTATGGCTAATCTGAGTCCTATGATCAAGGCCTCATACTCTGCTATGTTGTTTGTGCATGGAAATGTGAGCCTATAAGACTTCGGGATGCTATCACCTTGAGGTGTGATAAACAAAATGCCTGCCCCCGAGCCGTGCCTAGTGTATGAACCATCAAAGTATAATTTCCATGACTGTGCTTCTGTAATCATGAATATCTCTTCATCTGGAAAATTGGAAATGAGAGGATGATCACCTATGAGAGGTGCATCGGCCAACTGATCTGCAATAACTTGCCCTTTGATAGCTTTACGGTCCACATACTCAATGTCAAATTCACTTAGAATCATTACCCATTTGGCCAAGCGACCTGTCAATGCTGCTTTGCTGAGTAAGTACTTGAGTGGATCAATCTTTGCAATGAGTTGCACCTTGTGTGTCAACAGATAGTGCCTCAGTTTAGTGGCTGCTAAGATTACTGCTAGGCAAGCTCGCTCAATAGGCGTGTAATTGAGTTCATAGCCCACCAGTGTGTGAGAGATATAGTAAATAGCACACTCTTTTCCTTCTGCATTATGTTGTGCCAGTAGCACACCCAATGCTGTACTTGTCGCTGAGATATAAAGTAACAACGGTCTACTTGGATCTGGTGGCATCAGCAATGGTGGATTCATGAGATATTTTTTAAGTGCCTGAAATGCTTGCTGGCATCGGGCATCCCACTGAAAGCGGATGTTCTTGTGTAGCAGGTGTGTGAATGGGTGACACTTATCAGCCAATTGTGCAATGAATCTGCGGATAGATTGAAGCCGTCCTTGTAGTGTTCTTAGCTGACTGATATTCTTTGGAGGTGGCATGTCCATGATTGCTTTAACCTTTGCTGGATCGACCTCAATGCCTTTGCTTGAGACAATGTATCCTAGAAGCTTCCCGGAGGTCACTCCGAAGACACATTTCTTTGGGTTGAGTCGAACATGGTATTGTTCCAGTCTATCAAAGATTTTATCTAAGATGTGAAGATGTCCTTCTCTAGTAAGTGATTTTGCTAGTAAATCATCCACATAATCTTCCAGTATAGTATGCATCATGTCATGGAAGATGGTGGTCATTGCTCTTTGATAGGTCGCTCCTGCATTCTTTAGACCAAAAGGCATTACATTCCAGCAGTATGTGCCCCATGGACATGTGAAGGCTGTCTTATGTTGGTCCTCAGGTGCGATCTTTATTTGATTGTATCCTGAAAAGCCATCCATGAGTGAAAGCATGGCATGTCCTGCTGTCAAATCTACTATGATATCGATATTTGGTAGAGGGAAGTCATCCTTAGGACATGCCTTATTCAGATCTCTGAAGTCTGTACAAATGCGGATGCCCCCTTTTGGTTTGCCAACTGGTACAATGTTGGAGATCCATTCTGCATAATCAATTGGTCTAATGAAACCAACATCCAAGAGTTTCTTGAGTTCTGTTTTGACTAGCACGGCAATCTGAGGATGCATCTTACGAAGCTTCTGCTTGACAGGTTTGGCTCCTTTTGCTACTGTGAGATGATGCATGACTAAATCAGGATCAAGCCCCGGCATGTCTGCATATGACCATGCAAAGTTGATCTGACGCTGTTGGAAGAACTCTATAAATTGAGGTTGTTCCTCTGGAGTGAGAAGAGATGCTAGATGTATGATATGAGGGTTTTCAGGAGTCCCCACATTGTATTCTTTAGTCTCCTCAATGAGAATCGTCAATCGTTCCTATTGTGTACTAGCAGGGAGAATGTCAAACCCTTCATCCTCAAGTGCCTCAGAGAGGTTTTCACCGTTGGATACGCTCTTTCTTTTTACTTTTGTTGGATCAAACAGTGCCACAGTGTGGTTTTCACTGGAAGATCCATGTTTTAATGTTATATTTTTGCAGCTGAAGGGTTTGGCATCCACCCCGAAGTACGCTGCGCTATTAAGTTCAATGGCGAATCCAGCTTTGTGATCCCCGCTTGGTAGATTATCCCTTAATGCCAAAAATTCAATGATAGCCTCATCGTTTTGGAAGAGGTCAAGACATGGGGGATTTGGTTGGTTCCATTCGATGAGTTCAGGGTGGATAATGGGCATTACTTCATTGATTAAGTTAAGTGCGGGAGATGTATCAGTGAGGGTTAAGACAGTGTGGTGAAGGTCGTTGATGGTACTCTCCCTGTCAGAATTCGGCGTAGGATGAGACGTAGGGTCTGTGGAAGATGTTTCCAGCTCAGGTACCCAAGTGGTCTTTATCTGTGCTTCTCCGTAAATAGGAATGTCTTTGCGTGGTGGAGGTGGTGACGTGTCTTCCTCATCTGAAGTGTTAAGTTGTACAGAATCAAATTCCCACTCATGTGAGTCGGTCTCTGAATCACTTTCCAGCATCTGATTGCTATACCATACTGGGATGTCGCTGGAGTTGAATACTGCAGGTGTGATTGGTTTATGTACCTTTGAGGTGATCGGTGCTACAGGAACTGTGATGGGGTTTAAAGGTTTTGTCACTGGAAGTATCGACAGTGTTGATTTAGTGGCTTCTATTGGAACGGCTGGTGCCATAGATGCTGCTACGGGTTCCAATATAGTTGCTGCTATGAATGGTTTTATTGATGTGATGACTGCTGTGGATGGGATTACTAGTTCGATTGGTGGGATTTTTGGCACTGATGACGGTTGTGGTGGGTTTGTGAGCCTCGATGGGGCAGTGACAATATTGCTTGATGGTGCTTTGATTATGAAAGGTGTCCTCTTTACAGTAGGTGGGCAAAATGGTTTGCTAGGTTTTCCTTTAAATCTGAGTTTAGGAAGGATCTCTTTTTCAAAGCCTAGGCCTGTATTACCTTTGGGCTTGAACTCTGGCAGCAGCGGTTCATGTCGTCCTTGTTTGCAGTATCCCAAAGCACTCTGACCATCATATCCCATTCTTTGCATAATGAGGAGGCCTTTGCCATACTATTCTGTAGGAAGTGTAACTCGCGGTATGTCAGTGGTGATGGGATCTTTATAGATCCAGTCCGCTAGGTCCTCATCTTGTGTTTCTTCCTCTTGACTCCTTCCAAGGACGAAAGGCGTCCAAGCACATGCTGGCATGATTAGTCGTTGCTGGAGTAACTGCTGTGGTTTACCATGTGTTTTAGGAGAAGTGGGCATTTGTCCCACACAAAAGAGTTGACTTAAGTTATATTCCCCGGGACCTTCCTCTGCGACTTTCATTTTAAGATTTTCTTGCTTGGGTATAGGGGTGTTCAAACTGGCAAGAGAGGTGGGACTTACATATGATGTAGAGGAAATGGCTTCCCTATTATTAGGAACAGTTATTTCTGGTTGATGGCTGATATTATGGCAAAATGCAAAGGGATTTGCATCACCCAGGATTGTGATCTCTGCACCATTATGTGGGAACTTGATACATTGATGGTAGGTAGATGGAATGGCTTGCATGGCATGTATCCAAGGTCTTCCTAATAATAGATTATATGGCAGAGGAAGGTCCAGAACCTGACAAATTATGTGTTTTACCACAGGGCCCACTCGGATTGGTAGCACCACCGCTCCTTTGGATGAACGCTCTGCATCATCATAGGCCTTGATGGTGATCTTCTTGCGAGGATCCACTGATTCTATTGCATATCCCAATGCTGTGACCAACTGTAGTGTACAAATGTTTAGGCCTGCTCCATTATCTATCAAGACTCGCTTGATCCTGTGTTGGTTGATAAAGCCTTCAATGTGTAGTGAAGCGTTATGAGGTTGTTGGAAGGAAGAGTTGTCACTTTCAGAAAAAGTGAGACAAGGTGATGACTTTAGATTTCCAACCATGGCTTGAAATTGGTCTGTGTTCAGGTTTGCAGGGACTGACACCTCTTGGAGTGCTTGATCCAAGATTGTTTTATGAGATGGTGATAGGCGCAATAGTTCTAAAATGGATATGAGCGTAGGGGTTTTATCTAATTGTTCCACAAGGTTATATTGCTTTGGGGCGGAGGTGGTGCCTTGTGGAGCGGCCTTGATGGTGACTTTGCCGCGACGTGTAACAACATTGCAATTTGAGGTGGGATTTTTGAAGGTTATAGTTGCAATTTGTTCACTGGCATCATACAGGTGATTTACAGTGTAGTTATACGTAGCCTGCGTATAATCAGTGGTATCAGTACCTCGCTTGGAAGTGGAAGGACCCCTTTGATCTTGTGATGGAAGTGGATTTTTGAACATCAGATGATCATTATTGGTTGTTTTTGGGTCATGTCCTTCAATCTCAATTTCTCCTCGATCAATGAGATCCTGAATGAGATCTTTCAATCGGTGACAATTACTTGTCTTATGTCCTCTTCCTTGATGGAACTCACAGTATTCAGTATCTCTCCACCATGCCGATTTGACCTGAGGTTCATAGTTGGATAGCTTAGGTAGAGTGATCAAATTCTGAGAAATGAGTTGTCGCATCACTGTTTCAATGGGTTCCCCTAAGGGAGTATATGTGCATTTTTGTTTTTGCTGACGAGGTCTTGGTTCATCTTGAGATGTGATGCGACCTTGATTAGGAGGAACATTTGTGTTATTTTGAGGTGGAGGATTTTGTCCTGCAAATCGAACCACAGGTTGTGCATTTTGGATAGTTCGAGCATCCACAACCCCATCGTTGACGATATTTTTATTCTTGTTCCAGAAGTTCGGTTTATCACTATTGAAGCGCGGGCGAGGACCATCTTTGGGTTCATTAAAGATTTTGATGAGTGCCCTTTCACATTTTAAACCCTTGGTGATCATATCGTTAAAAGAGTCTGTGTCTTTGACATCCAAGTGAAATTCCATTTCTTCGTTTAAGTTGGAAATGAAAATTTCCACTAGTTCTCGTTCAGGTAACTGAAGAGAACGTCTGCTAGACATTTGGCGCCATCGTTGCAGGAATACTGAGAATAGTTCACCTGGTTTTTGTTTGGTATTGCACAGATCAGCCATGGTGATGTCGCGTTCAATGTTATAAGAGTAATGAGATAGGAACTTCTGGATGAGTTCCTCAAATGTTCTAATGCCACCTGGAAGTCTGGAAAACCATGATGTGGTTGTTCCTCCCAAGCTTTGGGGAAAAAGGCGCATTAGGTATGTGTCCTCATAAGCCACTTCAAGACAAGCAGAATGAAATTCTCGGACATGATCACGGGGATCCCCCTTTCCTCTATATTTTTCAAATTTTGGTGTTTCAAACCCGCGTGGAAAGGGTGGCATATAAAGATTCCTATCAAACGGATAGGGACAGATGTCGTTAAGTGAGAATTGATTGGTCTTAACACCACTATGAAGTTGTTGGGCGAGATTCTCGACTTGTTGCCGCAACATCTCTATTTCATTTGGAGGAGGAGGTGGTGGGTTACCTCGAGGAATGTTATATCTGATGTGATCTCTACCTCTTTCCTCCTCATGGCGACTTTGTCTTTCTGATGCATGTCTTAATTGGGCAAGATCAAAGTCAGAGGGGAGTTTGGCTCCTTCTTGAGCGAGTTTTAAGAAGTGAGCATCTGCATTACTCCTGAGTATTTCGTCAAACAGTCTGTTAAAGAGAGGGTTATGCTGGGCCCTCTCTATTGTTGCAGGAGTGGGAGTACATGGGTTTTCGTCATTCACATTTCCTCCAAGTGCTTCTTGAAATTCATTGAGGTTGTCCTCTTCTTCCTCAATTTCTATTTCTCGTTGCCTTGATCGGGATCGGGTTTGAGCCATTTTGTTTACAAGTTTGGTTTTGAAGTTGATTGAAGATGATGATGAGTTGTTGATGAAATGAAAGATTGATGGTTGGTGATTTGTGTTTGTATGTAGATCTCTAGCACTTTGAGATAGATGTAACCGAAATTCCTTCTTTGAATTGCTTGCTTGTTTTGATAGATTTTGGATGTGATAAGGTGTAGAGAAATCTGAGATGTGTTACAGATTTTGACTACCTAGCAATGAGAGGATTCACTCATGAACTAGTTTTAACCTGCGTAGATGTGTCTCTTAGGATGAGCTTATCCTAGATGTAGAAACAATCTAAAAGTGATGTGATGTGTTTGATTTCAAGCAATATCTAAAAGAGAACTTGGGACAAGAACCTCTTAATGTTTTGAGAGTTTTGGGATGAATTGATGATGGAAAAATGATGTATGAATGAGATGATGGATGTTTTGTTTTCAACTTCAATAAAAACTTTGTGTTACAAATGGAACAAACTCTACTTCTTCCCTTTCAGGTGTTGGTGGCACTTCTCGAGCTGTGTTGTAGGTGATACAAATGTTTGGGAAGAAGTTGGGATTAATCTTTCCTCCTTGATTTTTGTGATAACTCAGAGCTCTATATTGCATAAAAGCTCTGCGGTTCAATGATTCGGAATCAAATTCGTTTGTTTTACCTTGAAGATAGAGACGCATGCGATGTAGAAAGACTCTATGTGAGACAAAGATTTGTCTATTGAGATAGAAGAATTTCCTCCTTTTGATCAAAGCCTTTGAGCTTAATGGTCTCCTTCTTAAGTTGATATTCTGATGACACTTCTTCTTTCGCAAGATGTGAAGAATGGTCATAAAATTTGACTCTTTGTTGTTTGTACTTTGTTTTTGATGTGTTTGGTTGCTTTTGAGAAATGTTGGATGAGTACTTTGTTTTTGAAAGTGATTTGCTGATTTTTCTTTGACAAGAAAACAAAGCAAGCACACAAACACAAGAATGTTGCCCCCAAAGGTACAAATGAGTATGGGTCTAGATCAACCCAATCTTTGGACTTGTATATGACCCTTCCTTTAGATTTATTTTAAAGTGTATTTCTAAAGCCTGAAGTCGGCTCAATTTGCACTAGGTCTGTAAAACAAACACACTTCAAACACTTTTTATCCCTAAGGTCAAATGGCCAGTTGTGATAATTTTAGCCCACATCTTGATATTTCTTCGACTTTGGTACTACATACCTTATGAATCCCGCCGTGGCAGGTAAGGATGTGATATACTAAATCTTGCACGAGCATAACAAATAGATGATCCCTATGATGGGGGAGTCACCACTTTTATCAAGCCACAAGTGACTTTTCAAAAAGCTATGTTTCTACTCAAGGAAATATGTATGGTGAGTATCTTGGGAGCAAAACCATCTATGCTCTTGCACTAAATTATATCTCAAATATCCTCAATCAATAGAACGGGTGGGCTACTACTTAAAGGTGTTTAGTCATGTTCGATATTTTTGGACATAAGTTCATTCTGCAGTGACTCACTTAAGAGCCTTGTAACTGGTGGTGGGGCCCATTTGTCCTTTCGGCCAGTTACACTGTAGGAACAGCTATACCCAAGGCTACAGCTTTCGCTCTCACCTGATTTCTATAGCGGCTCGAAGGATTTACCGCTCGAGGTCATTCCCAAGAGTATCGATCCCTTGGCAGGCCTCTCTTAAAAAGATAAAATTTGAGCGTTACTAACACTTTTCTCTTGCACCTAGGACCACGAGAGCCAAGGGAGAGGATAGTGTGTGTTAGAGGTAGGACCACTCGACCAACTCTTTTGCACAAGTGTGCCAAACACAAAATTCACTTGTTCCTTTTAATTTGTCATCGCAATGATTTTCTATCTATTTGGAGATGTTGCTCCAACAATCATGGTGTTCTTTTTAATTTTCAAAGGCAATTGTTGGAGTAAACTAGAATTTGAAAATCCTGGTCAACTTAATGAAAAACACGTTTGCATGAAGTAAAATTGCTTTAAAAATGAGACAAGTTGATTGTGAATTTTATTTGCACCAAAAATGGAAGTGTGGATTGTGAGTTTTATCTTGATGCAAGAAATAAAATTTGCCTTGTTGATTTTAAGCACCAAAACGAAGTTTGTTTTCTAACTTGCAAAAAAAATAAAGTTGTTTTTGTATAAGTTTGTGGTTCTTTTTACCTTTGAACAATGAAATTCTTTTTAATAGCCCCAAACAAATGTGTGATTCTTTTTCAAAAGCCCAAATTTGAAATGTGAAGTTAATTTTAAACCAAAATAAAAAGTGAATTCATTTTTAAAACCAACTTCAAAAACAAGTTAGTAAAAAATATAAATCTACTCTTTAATCTAATTTAAATCTGCACAAAAGAGAAAAATAGTTAGTAAAATCCGCCTATTTGGTGGGCTTCTACAAGCCTAAATTTTTATTTTCTTTTGGTTTTTTTTTTTTTTTGGTTACAAAGTAATTTGTACAACGTTTTGTTACAATAGCGCTAGTCTGCGTTTGAACAGAGGCACTATTTAACACAAACGTATTAAAAGAAAGGGAAAGACAGAGAAGGGAAAAGCACTGAAACAGGGGGAATAGCGCCAAAATAATGCCAAACGCACCAAAACAGTGTCAAAATCGCAACCTGTGTGACATTTTCAACATTCAAACATGTTATTGGTTAAAAAAAAAAAAATTGATCTTTTTGGTGTTTGGATTCACATCGGGTTCACCAAATGATGCTCTGCAAAAAGGATTAGAAAATCTGTTTGATAGCAACACACACAAGAGCACAAGAAACAAACGTTAGTGTTAGCAACAAAAGATTATCCTAAACAGGCATATCAAGAGAGATATTAAGCATGAAATAGAAAGCATATAAACATAGAATGAAATAGCTAATCAAGATGTTCATAGTTGCTCCTCCCTTGTTCCTCTCCTCTCCAAGTCCCAAATGAGTGTAGCTCTCAGCTTTTAGCACTAGCCATGGATGCCATATGGAGATTCAAGATGGTTGAATATGATAAGCAAATACTATGCAAGAGTAGATAGTGATGCTATGAAAAAGCTCTATGCTAATGCCAGTATAACAACAATACTCTAAATGCTTCCCTTTTTGCTTGAGGAGAAGGGTTCTATTTATAGAAGAAATGGGGAAATGAAGGGTTAAGATTGA
>NC_081409.1:31992905-32102905 GCF_030272615.1 Cryptomeria japonica | reverse complement strand
AAACACGGACCATGACCATAGGGTAAAAACATAACAAGATACATCTTACAACACAATAACAATATGGAAACTCAACATAGAAAGTATTCAAAGCCACAATAGATCTGATACAAATGAATCATAAGGGTAGCTAAGATCTCACAAACAATGCCATATAACAAAGATCATGCCATAAGATCAAATCATCATAATGCAACAATAAAGAGAGCCTCAAGAATGATATAAACACATAAATAGGGAAAGTACATGAATCCAGTGGTATCTCATAGTCCTCAACAACGAGGCACAGTAAAACCTCTTACTAGAGCTATATATACTCATCCTCAACAACAAGGAATACATACATCTTGTTGGAGCAACTTTGCAAACCTCGACAAACAAGCGCAAAATACTTGCTGGAGCATAAAATACATATAAATAACCAAATTGAAATATCAACAGTGCTGTAAAATCTCAAAAAACATCCATAAAAGCCTCTGGTACAATTACAGATTCAAAAAAATCAATCCACAGGACCAAGACTGACAAAATCACCCTAACTGGGCAGTTTCACGCATATGCAAAATAGAATAGCACATTTGCAAATAATTTTAATGCATATGAAAATTAGAATCATGCATTTACCAAAAACAATCACACATTTGTTAAATAAAATCGCGCATATGACAAAAACAATAGCGCATCTGTTAAATAAAATCGTGCATTCGTTAAAAACGAAAAAATGAAAAAATAAAATTACGACAAGGCTTAATAAATCATAAGACTCAAACCAAGCATTGAAAATACATTTTGCAATGACGCCAAGACACATAAAAACTATAGGAAAATAATTAAATTTGAAACAAGCCAATACAAGGAGTAAATCAAAGTTTGGCATAGAAGCACTCAACAACCCAGATCACAGAGAGTCCCCATAGATTCAACATACCAAAAAATTATGGAATAGCAATCATAAAAATTTAGAGACTGATTAAAACTATGCCAATGACTGAATCCAATTAATTCATTCCCAGGCTCCTAAATACAATCTTTCGTGGAAAACATTGTGCAAACAAATTTTTTTGAAAAGAAAATTGGAGAGAGATAAGACCTTCGACTTGGTAAAATTGAAGCAAGGCAAGAAGTTGATGAAGTGCAACCACAAATCCAAACAAGCCAAGCAACTCTAAATCCAAATCCAAATCCTTAGCCAAGAAAACCAGAATCACAGAAGAAATCCAAGGAAGCTCCCCCTGACAAAATGCACAGACAACCGAATAAATAGAAATCTCAAATAAAACTATAGCCAAACGTTGGCCAAGTCAAAATATTCCAAAATAATATAAAACCTACCTACCATGCCAAATATATTATAGTTATTTCCCCAAAGCAATTTTGCCAGTAATAATAAAAGGATAGGTAAATAATAATATATTATTCTATTTACCCCATGTAACAAGATATTATAATATTAATAATATAAAATCAAATGAATAAATAATAACCAAGCCCAATAAAATAAACCAAGGAACTAATAATAAATCAAAAGCCACAATAAAATATAAATTCATAATTAAATAAAAGCCACAAATGATTTAAACAATAAATAAATATCAAATAAATAATTAAACAATGCATTAATTAAACCAAATAAATAATTAAATAAATAACCATTATTAAATTGTAATTATAGAAAATCAAGAAATATCATTAAAATAAATAAAATAAAATAAAATAGATATAAAATCCAATAGTCAACATTAAATAAAACTCAATTTAAATATAAATAAATAAACAATAAATAATAATTAAACCTCAACTAAACAATAAATCAAATGATAAATAAATTAAATCAATTAAACATTAACCAAAACCAAAAACATAATTAAATAATTAAATAATCACACATCTCTAATTAGAAATAAACATAAACTCGCATCCTTATGCCAAAGGGGACAAACACAACACAAGACTCTGACCTCAACTTGCATCGTGGCGCAATCAACAAGGTACATAACTTAGACCTGGAGTGTGTGAGGGAAATTACGCCATCTTTGACAACTTGCCATTGAGATAAAGACATGCTTAGACCTGTGAAGCCAGGTGGAGTCAATGTCTAGTACTTGTGAACCTGCATCAACACCAAACACAACATATATGATACATTTATATCATAATAAATAGACAAGTGATAGAGAATCGTGACGACATATCATGATTGCAATGAGTGATATGGCATCGTCTCTAGTCACAAAGACAGTCACACAGTAAATCATCAAACATCACATAGAATCATAATCATAAAATAGGGTTAGTACCATCATATCATCTTAAGTCATATAGATCTCCATACATGACGAGTCATATCAAATAACATAAATTCACATAGAGTAACTAGCATCATTGACACCACCTAAGATAGGAATAGGGTTATAAATAACCATCTAAGCATCAACCATGTCTAATTAAGTCTATCAATATGTAAATCAAAATGCAAGTCTAGGAGAGGCACTACAATATATGTATATGTATATGTATATATGTACATATACATATATACATATACATGTATGCATATATACATATATACATATGTATATATATGTATACACATATATACATATCTATACACACACAGACACACATATATACATATGCACAGACACACACACACACACCTACCTTTCTCTTCAAAGGCATTTCCCTTGAAAACTCACCAAGAGGACTCTATAATTTCTCACCATCGCCTAGTGATAGAAGTGGGAGACGAAATCTCCTCACACCCTTCCTCAAGAATTAAGATCCAAATGAAGGTGAAAATAAATTCTTTGAATCAAGAAGCAATCAGGCTCCATTAACAATAGGGAGAGAAATAGAAAGGGAGAGAGAAGGAGAGGAGCCCGATTGCTTCTTGATTCAAAGAATTTTGTTTCACCTTCATTTGGAACTTAATTCTTGAGAAAGCGTGTGTGTTGAATGTTCTAACACACAAGAAAACTAAGAGGGAAGGGTTCAATCAATTGTACAACCAAATATTAAAATATTTTCTTTAAATCAAGTCCTTAGGAACTCAAATTTGTCACTTAATCCGTAGAATGATATGAGCATGAAAGAGCATAAAAAGCATAACACACCATACACAATGAAATGCCAAATTTTATGTGGAAAACCCTGTTAGGGGAAAAACCACAAAGAATGTTATTCTCAATATATAAAAACCTGTTAGGGTGACACCAATTAAGGTGATTTTTACAAAGAAAAGATCATTGCCAAAGGGGGGCTCACTACCTGAAGGAATTAAAGAAAGACTCACTATTGGAGGGCTCACTTCCTAGATGAAGAAGAATAAAAGAGAAAGAATCCACCACTGATGTACCACTGCAACCATAATATCTATAAATTCCTTTGGATCATTGCTTCTGGTAGCTAACACATGAAAGTCTACACTGCTCAACACTTTTCACCAACTCTAACAACACTCATCAACTGATCAGGGAGATAGATCCTCTTTCACACACCTTCATTGCATTTAACTTTATTTCACAACACACATTCATTCTCTCTTCCACATATACATGCATACCATCCTCAACAAATTATACTTTATTTATATCATCCTCGCATAAGAAAAATCTTCCAAGGTTGGCTAAGCATCTTAACTAAACACAATTTGATCTAGGTCAACACTAAACACTCCAACAATGGAAAATAATGTAAAGTGGACCACAACACATCTTAATTGAGACCAAGATAAACATAAAACATGTTATACAATGATCCATAATCATTGGAGCAATAATGTAAAGTGTAAAAACCTGAGGTTGGCCAAACCTAGAGTAAACACCATCGAACTTTGAAACCCTTCTTTTGAAACCCAAGAACACGTGCTAACTAAATAGAATGAAGATAAGGACATTATCAAATTAGCTCCAAAAATCACAACACCATAAACCATAACGTGGAGAATTGTGGATCGTGCATTTCACACACAAACACTCTCGAACACTGTCACACACACTGGTGAACACAACATCATTTGCACTACAAATTGGATACTAAATCTTGAATAAAACATCTCTAAATACTGCTTAACAACATATCAAAACTGCATGAATAGATGTACAATATAGAATATATGCGGAGAAAATCTTTTAACACAACTACATAGGAAACTCAATATCACCTATAACAATCAGTTAATAATGACAACCAAAGCATGTTGACATTAATGACAACACATCAACAACTCATTTTCACTGAACCCACAACAATCTCCCCCTTTGTCATTGATGGCACCACATCATCAACAACAACAATATCAATAGATCTCATACCAAAATTCTCAATTATTTTTAATATACTATTCTCCCCCTTTGCCAATTACTTTGTTACTCACATCTTCTCATTCTCCCCCCCTTTTCCATCAAGGACAAAAGCTCGGATACAAAAACAATTAGCTCATTCTACTCAACTTCTAAAAACCTCACAACTACACTTAGCTCCCCAAGAGGTAGCCTCAAATCATTAATCTAGAATAATATTATTCATGAATTGGACTAATGATATCTACACTGCTTAGTTGAAACTTTTCACCCAACTCTAACAACACACATCAACTGATCAGGGAGATAGATCCTCTTTCACACACCTTCATTGCATTTAACTTTCTTTCACAACACACATTTGTTCTCTCTTCCACATATACATACATACCATCCTCGACATATTATCCTTTATCTATATAATCCTCACATATGCAAAATCTCCCAAGGTCGGCTAAGAATCTTAACCAAACACAATTCAAATTAGGTGGGCACTAAACATTCCTACAGTGGAAAAAGAATGTAAAGTGGACCACAACACATCTTGACTGGGACCAAAATAAACATCAAACATGTTATACAACAATCCATAATCATCAGAGCAATAATGTAAAGTGTAAACACTTAAAGTTGGCCAAACTTGGAGTAAACACTATCAAACTTTGAAACCTTGCTTTTGAAACCCAAAAACACCATGCCGACTAAATAAAATGAAGCTAAGGACACTATCAACTTAGCTCCAAAAACCACAACATCGGAAACCATAACGCAAGAAATGTGGAGCATGAATTTCACACAAAAATAATAGTCAAACACTGCTACACACACTAGTGAATGCAACTTCCTTAGCACTGCAAACCAGAGCACCAAATCCCGAATATAATATCTCTAAATACTGCTTAACAACATATCCAAACTGCATGAATAAATGCACAATATAGAAGATATGTGGAGCAAATCTCTCAATACAACTGCACAACAAACTCAATATCAACTATAACAATCACTCACTAATGACAACTGAAGCATGTTAACATCAATGACAACACATCAACAGCTCATTCTGACCAAACTTGCAATAGTGTGGAGAGATTTTGCCTCCCACTTAGATATCATTAAGTAGTGGTGACAAATTCTAGAGCCCTCTTGGTGAGTTTTCAAGGGAAATGCCTTTGAAGATAATTTTTAACTATGTATATGAGAGAGAGAGACAAAGATTTAGAAAGGGAGAGAGAGGGAGAGGGAGATATATATATAGAGAGAGACAGATAGGGAGAGAGATAAAGATAGAGAGATGGAGGTAGAAATATATGGATAGAAGAAGCAAGATGGAGATAAAGTGAGAGAAACAAAGAGATATAGATATAGAGGATGATAGATAGAGTGAATGTGAGAGAGGTAGAGATAATGAGATATAGATAGATAGGGAGAAAGGGATAGAGGGAGAAATAGTGATAGATAAATGAGGTTATAGAAACAAGTAATAGAGAGATGTATAAAGGGAGAGAGATAGAGAGATAGAGAAATTAAAATAGGGAGGGAGAAATAGGAAGTGTGTGTGTATGAGTGAGAGAGGTATTAGATAAATTAATATCAAGTTAGAGAGATATATATAATGATAGATAGAGGTAGGAAGAGGGAGGGAGAGAAATAGAGAGAAGTTTAGAGACGTAGAAATAGGGAGAAATAGGGATATATATATATATATATATATATATATATATATATATATATATATATATATATATATATATATATATATATATATATATATATATAGGAAAATATATAGGGGGAAGATAAAGGGAGAGAAAGTTATAAAGAGAGGAGAGGGATAGAGGTAGAGTAAGGGAAATGAGGAGGGAGGTATAGAGAGAGGGAGAGATAGGGATAGATACCTATAGATATAAGTATAGAAAGATAGAGGGGGAAGATAAAGGGAGAGAGATAGGTATAGAAGGAAAGAGAAGGAGAGAGATAGAGGTAGATTAAGGGAAAGGGAGATATGTATATAAATATATACAGGGAGATACATTAAGAGAGAAGGAGAGATAGGGATAGAAAGAGGGAGGGATATCTAGAGATATATAACTAGGAAACGATGGAGGGGGAAAAGAAAGGGAGTGAGGAGAAAGAGTTAGAGGTAAAGTAAGGGATATTGATAGATGTAGATAGAGAGGGAGAAATAAATAAATATATAGGTATAGATAGATATGAAGAGAGAAAGAGAGAGGTAGGGGAGGGATGGAGACATATGTAGAGTAAGGGGAAGAAAGAGAGAGAGACACTACTATAGATATGGATATAGAGGTCTAGAAAGAGGGAGTCTAAGAAGAGAGAGGGGTGGATAAAGATAGGAAGAAGTATCTAGAGATAGAGAAGAAGAGTGGAAGATAGATCTACAGATGAAGATATAAGGAGGTAGTGATGTAGGAGCATCACGCTAGATTGATCATCGATCATGTCACCACATCAATAGGAGGATAATGAAACGGTTAGGAGAAACTAAAATACAAAAGATTGAAAATAGTCCGATTAGGATGGGCGTCGAAAAAAAGAATAACGACAGGTGCAAGGAAGGAAATTCGTTTGGAATGGAAAAATCCAGAACCCGCGGTATAAGAGGGGATTCAGCAGTAAGTGTGAAGAGGAGTTAGATGGAAAGGCCAATAGGCCAACCTTCAGAGTTAGCAGCAGGCAGAAATAGCAGGGAAGTCGGCCAATAGATGTATGGCCAATTAGTTTGTTTGTAAACTTCTATTATTTTATGTAGCTACCTTCGTATGATAAGTAATAATAAAGATAATATTTTTGGTGTTCACATTTGCATTGTTGGTTGTTATTGATGACTCTTGTTCTCATTGTAATTGTTGGGTGATAAATACATTGTTGTTATCGAATCCTGTTATTCTCTTTTCTATTCCTGTCGCAAAACTGACAGGAAGTCTATAGATGCTGATTGTTTTTCCCCTGAACTTCCTATCATTATTGTTTGAGAATGGAGTATGTGTTTGAGTTTTAGCTGAAGTCTCCTACATCAAGTGGTATCAGATCTCAAAAGGTCTGGACAAGATAGTTTTGTGAATGTGATTGTGCAAGTTGAGAGGACAAACTAGTTGTTGGTTTCCAAGAGACTAGGTAGATAAGGGAAGAGACACCTAGGTGAGGCAAGGACAAGATGAAGCAGAGTGAGAGAGACCTGATTGAGGGAATGTACCTTTTGAGAGATTATTTGCGAGGTGAGGATTCATGGAAGAAGAAAGAGGAAGAGAGGAAAAGGAAACAAGAAGAGAGAAAGAGGAAATAAGAAGAGATGAGACAAAAAGAGATTAGAGAAATAAAGCAAGAGTTGGAACGAATAAGACTAGAGATGCAAAAAGACATAGAAGAACTGAACAACAGAAGTAAGATGCAACAACAAAGATGACATTTGATAATTAAAATAAAAGTTGTGTGCCCTATTCAAAGGCTAATTAAACAAAAAAGACAAACAAGGACAACAGTATAGGTAGAGGTAAATCTGAAGGACTTTTATAATGATGATGTGGTACACTCCTTAATAGTGAAGAGAGATGAAGAGTCTGGGCATAAGTCTGGTGTAGACATTGGGAGGTATGATGAAAATGAAGAAGTCTAAATTAGGTTGGTTAAGGCAGATTTACATAAGGTTGTTAATGACTATGTTGTAGTTGATAGACCAATGGGTGAAATGGAAAAGAATGGCAAAACAAAAGATTTATTGCTAGCACAAGGATGGTTGGAAAAGTTAAGAGAAATGAAGGCTTGTGTAGAGAAGGACATGAAGTGGAAGATTACAGCTCATGGTCAGGAATTCCTTGTGGATGCAGATAAAGAGGTAGACAAAACAATTGTAAAAGATACTGCGAATGATGGAGAGTTAGCCAAAGGGGTGTGTGAGTTTGAAGACATGGGGATCATGGATTCCCATATTATCATTTATGTTGTTGAATGGTTGCAAGGGAAATACTGTAGGAATATGGTAAGCAACATGGAAACATGCAGTAAGAAGCTCCGTTGGAGAAGTGTGATATGGATTCCCAAGCAATTGTGGAAGAAACCAAATTAAAAGCATAGAAGCAAGTATCACTCGTGTGCAAGAGCACATGATCTTTTGTCTCCTAGGTAGTTTGATGTAGGAGCATCACGCTAGATTGATCAAAGATTCCATTGCCACATCAAAAGGAGGATAATGAAACAATTAGGAGAAATTGAAACACAAAAGATTGGAAATGGTCGGATTAGGATGGGAATCGAAAGGAAGAAGACCGACAAGTGCAGGGAAGACGATTCGTTTGGAATGGAAAAAGGCAGAACTCGTAGTATAAGATGAGATTCAATAGGCAGTATGAAGAGGAGTTAGATAGAAAGATCGATAGGCAAACCTTCAGAGTTAGCAGCGGGCAGAAATAGCAGGGAAGTCAGCCAATAGATGTATGACCAATTAGTTTGTTTGTAAACTTCTATTATTTTATGTAGCCACCTTCGTATGCTGAGTAATAATAAAGATAATATTTTTGATGTTCACATTTGCATTGTTGGTTGTTATTGATGACTCTTGTTCTCATTGTAATTGATGGGTGCTAAATACATTGCTGTTATCGGATCTTGTTATTCTCTCTTCTGTTCCTGTCATAAATCTGACATGAAGTTTGTAGATGCTGATTGTTTTTCCCCTGAAATTCCTATCATTATTGTCTGAAAATGGAGTATGTGTTTGGGTTTTAGCTAGAGTATCCTACATCAGATAGAGAGAAATAGATAAATGATGGTAGCCTAATTGCTAATAATCAACAAAAACTTAATTCACAAAATCAAGACAAAATGGTGGCAGGAAATTCAAGAGTGATAGGAACTTAATTAGTGAAAACAAAGCAACAAAACCCAATGAGAAATAATTTTCAACTAAGGAAACTAGATTTTAATAACTATTCTTTTATTTAGAACTGTCAAAAAAAGGGGATAACAAGGAGTTGTTGATCCTTCCATACAGCATGTTCCTCCTCTATCAATCCTTTTTCATGCATTCTGTTTTTCCAACCTTCACCAAACAAAATTGAGACTCTTCCTTTTTCCATCGTCCCTCTCCTCTGTGTCATCCTCTTTCAAGGGTCATTTTTTTCCTTTCCTTCCAAAATCGCTATTCCTCTTCCAAAAACTGAAAAACAAAAGAACCGGTCAACCTCCTATGCAACCATTCCCAAGCTGAAACATTCCAAAGTGTTTTCTTCCCACCCAAATGGCTATAGGAAAATGTCTACGTGGAGATGTGAGCTAGAATAAGAAACCAACCCCAAACTAAAAACAAACACATGCGAATCAAAGCTAAAGACAAACAAAACTAAACATAAACAAACCAAAAATTAGATGCAAATAATACCCCTGCATCAATAAAGAGATAGAGAGAGGGAGAGGGAGAGTCAATATTGGTATTGGAGCATGATTATCATCTTGATTTAAATTTTTTGTTTTATTTATGTTGGGATCTTAGTTCTCAATGGATGAATGAGGGGCTTTCCCCTCCTACTTCTATTGCTAATGGGTCTAGGGGGCGATGACAAACCCCCTTTGGTGGGGATTCAAGGGTGGTGACCTCAAAGAGAAGTCTTTTAAAAATGTGCCTTATAAAATATAATAATGGCTATTTACAATTGATAGAGAGGGAGAAGATAGAGAGAGGAAGAGATCTAGAAATAAAGAGACAATAAGATAAAGAGGGAGAGGGCAAGCAAGAGATAAAGAGTGATATAGAAGGAAAGATAGAATAACAATTATGTATTCTTATTTTATGATAGGAATAACATGAGCATGTAAAAATGAACTCTTGTTATCATACAAACATGCTAGAACATTGTTGTGCTATGTCCTAAATGGACCAATATGTGGTTCTTGCCACTTTTGATCCCCAATCTTTTTGCTCATGCCCTTTCATACATGTATACTGCTTATTCCATATTTACTTTGTCATGCATGATTCCTATAAATATTCACATGAATACCAAAGTGGGTGTGAAATCTAAGGGATAAAAGTGCACACCAATATGCTTTTATGTACCTTTATTTTATGTTATTTTGATTATCATACAAACACAGTTGTCGTACTCAATTTGACCATTTCAGAACAATTATGCACCCCAACATAGAACTTTTCAACAAAATCCCATTATGTGTTGCATTAATCTAGATCACTTCACATATTTTGTTCTCTAACACCCTAAACAAGGTCATACGACATAGTGAGTTTGTGGACTAGGATAGATGTTGTGACCTAGTCCACCTCCAAATTTCAAATTCTATATTCCAAATTTGACATTTTTAAAAACTAGCAATCTTGCCAACTCACATGCCAAAAAAATTGAGTCAGGAATGAAAATGGACATGTATTTATAGATATCTCCTAGGTTATTATCACAACTAGACAATTAAAAAGTATCTAGACATCTCGTTGAGGGATTGTTCAATACAAAAGGAATCTAAAGACAAATTCTGCATCTAAAAATTACACTACTAAATTAGAGTTTACATATAAATTGCTTGTTTGGTGTGATTGTAACAACATTTTTTTTTTCATTTCTAAGCATTTGGCTACTATCACTTTAGCGTTTGGCTACTATCACTTTACAAACAAAGAATTTATCCTCTCATCTTACAATAATCTCCATTGATTTTCTAAGCACAATCTCAGTTAGAAACGGGTTCAAAGTGAAGGCGTGCATATCTAGAAGAGCACAATAACAAAAATTATCACCTCATTAAACAAACCAATCTACATGACTCTATCTTTGACTATAGATCATATCACACAACCTTGCCTACAACAATAACATTTTGTGGATGGTGATTTCACATCACTCTAATCACTATTTTATATTCAAATTTTTTATTTCAATTTTATATTATAATACATCAACAAATTAAATGCAAAATGAAAATTATCAAACTAAAATTAAATAAACATTTTACCATATCTAACATTAATCACCTTATATTTTTAGAGGTCACAAAGAGTTGAGAATAAACTTGATTTGGCTGGAACATACTTCCAAATATCAAATAATTTTATGCAAAACATTGGGTTTAATAATAGCTGTTTTACAAAATAAAATGGTCTAAAGTTAAAAAAAGCATGACGTCTCTTGGAAGGGACAGATTCAAAGTTGTTTTCATTAGGAAACTGTCAAAAATTCCCTCCAAATGAATAATGTCTTTTTCCACAACTCTTAAATCAGCAAAGAACTATTCGAAGCAATAAATCAATTGTATTCAAAGGAAAGATCTTGAAATTTTAAGTGAACTCTTTTTCAAAGATTCCAAAGCAAAGCATTTGTCAACAACTCTATTATTCTCCAATGTGAGATGTTTTTTTTGTTTTTTTATTGACACTGACATTTTATCAAATGACACCTTTGCTTGCTTATTACTCAGTTGAATTTTTAGGATTTATGAATGTACATGTTTTTAAATTTGGAGAGGAAGAACTTTGATTTTTTTTTTTTTTATTATGTCTGGTAAATTTTTTAATGTGATCGGTGACGTTGGTATGACATGTCTTCCGGCTCCACATGAATGCTTTTGACCCGAAGCTATGAATCGATGAGACTACAAACAGGGGACCTCATCCCCACACTTCACTTGTTCAAATCCGCGAGCACAATGAACCAGCAGAAATTTAAATTTTGATGACCACTTCACCAACGAAATGTTTAAACCGCGACACTACATATCCGAAGACAGGAAGAACACTGATTATTATGCATTATAATTATCATTTATTTGACTGTAAAATCCATTACAACTTTGATTATAATGCTAAACCATGTTATTATATTAGTTATAACATGACTCATTCTTTAACTTTGTTATGAATTCTTTCATTCAACATAACCATGACTGATTCCAAGATAGTAAGTACAACTCTCATACAAAAGCATCCAACTATAAATTATTGTAAAGCAAACAAGCTTGGAAATGAAGAAAACATATGAATTATGACAATTGTATTTAGTTCTTGCACATTTACTCCCTCAGATTGCATTGTTTTCTCCAACTTACATGTCATCCATTGGATCAATTAAACAAGCAAGCATTATAAGCACACAAGATATGTATGGATTAAGACCTCACATACGTGTACTAACTGACTACGTAAACGTTAGAAAATTTATATTCAAGTCAAAAGTTGGGACCCCACAAAGTATTAATAGACAAATGACCACCTTGCTTAAATATACTCGGTCATACAATCTTTATGCTTACTATTTTCTATTTTATGTTCCCTAAGATAATAACGCTGGTCTTAAGCAAACTAATAATATAATAGTGATGTATTAGGCAAACTAATACATTGATAGTTGGCTTTTTCTTGAACTTCTTCTTGTTATATACCAATCTAAGTGCACATAAGTTAATTGGCTTTGTTTTCATAAGTTTATTGGCTTTGTTTTCATCACCAGGTCATTGGGAACAACATGATAATGGTTGCACTAAAACAGGAAGTTATAAATCTCTGTTTATAAAACCCTTCTGCAAATTTGGCTATTCTCAACAAACCATTGATTTTTGTCATTGATATCCAAAGATATTGGACATGGGTTGGTGTTTATGAATTCAGTTTGTGAAGGACATGATTCAAATCTGAAGATCTAAGGCTAGTGACATAGTGGGCTTTTCTATTTGTCTCTTGACTGGTTTTCTTGAATGGAAGCCATTGATGGTAGGAAGGTAATGGAGAGGCATGGAGTTAAAATTGAAAGGCATCCATCAGAGTCTCGTTTGTCTGATCTTGGTATTCGCTCTTGGCCTAAGTAAGTATATTTTTAATGATATCAGTTTTCCAGTCTATAATGTCATTTGCTGCTGTTTCTGGATATGATTTTTGCATCAATGTTTCTGATCACACTCTGTGATCCCTCATGATTGTGTTTGCTTTCTACTTCTATGTTTCGAATCACTGATCTTAAAATTTGATATAAAAAACACACAATCATATCCAAAAACAGAAACAAATATACTTTTTTTTACATATTATTTATGTTTCTTATGATAATAATTGTACCAAATGATGCTCTTGGGTGTCCTTGAAATTTTCAGGCTTTTCTGCTTTCTTTTATATTTTAAAAGAATGGCTTTCTTAATGTTTTGTGATACAATTCACTTCTCAGTTCTCTGATTCTGAATAGCAATTGAAAAGAATAGCTGGATTATGATAGACAAATGGAAGAATTTAGTTTGCAAATCAGTGCACAAGTATTATTACTAATTCTAAAATAGACTTTTTTTTGAAGCTTTCTAATGATTTCATATATATGTCAAGTGCAGATGGGCTTGTCCTCCAGGAAAAATTTCATTGAAGTTTGATGCAGAAGAAACATGCTATCTTGTGAAGGGGAAAGTGAGAGCTTATGTGAAAGGAAGCTCTGAATATGTTGAATTTGGTGCAGGAGACTTAGTGGTCATACCAAAGGGTATGAGCTGCACTTGGGAAGTTCATTCAGCCATTGATAAATATTACATCTTTCACCATTGACTGTTATTCCTGGAGATTATCAGAGCTTGGGATGAGATGGGAATGTTCAAAGCCTTTGCTAATGTAATAATTATACCTTTTTTTTGGTTTCATTAAAGAAACTGCACTTCTATATGATTCATGTCATACAATTTGTACCTTTGACAGAAGGCAATTGGATACTTTCTAGTCTTATTACAACTTGAGTGAGTTTGAACGTGTACTCCATAAGATAAGTATAAGTTCTCATACAAGTAGGATATAAGTTTTTTTTTTTTTTTTAAATTCCATGGACCGAATCGGCGAATCTGTATCTAACTTCACTATAAGCTGAAAATTCTGTCTGTCTTTTACCTTTATTAGAATTTATCTGTTAATCTCCTTCCTTTATCACTTCCATTAAAAGAAAATTCTTCTCTTGAAAAATTGCATTCACCAGCAACGAGGTCTTCATATGTGTAAAAGTTACTTTCTACGTTTTAGATTCTTGTTGTTCATTATATATCTTTGAGTTGTAAATAAGTTTTTTTTTTGGGTCTGTTTTTTAGATTCTTCATGTTCATTAAACATTTTTTATTTTGTAAATATGTTTTATGAGTCTGTTTTTTATATTCTTTTGGTTCATTATACATCTTTGGTTTGTTTTGGAGGAATCGTTTTGCTGCATTATTCGTACTAGACAAATAATTTTTTGATCTGGAAAATAAATTCAATCTGAATTGTTTGATCCTTTATTATAGATCGAACTTTTGTTATATTGTAAAGACCTTTCTAACAATACAAAACATGTACATATAATTACAGATGACATACAATTTAACTATTATAATATTTTATAAATATATATTGATTAGTTATCATAATTTAATGATATATTTGGAAATCAAATTATATGTGCTTTTAATCAATTATCAACTTGTAGTGCTAAGACTATATTTATGGTGCAACTTTGTAAATTGAAGTATAGATTTTTAAAATATTCCTCTACTTTGAGTTTAATTGTGTTCAAACAAAATTTCTATTTGATGGGGATTTCTTCTTTCACTAAGTTTATCAATGTCACACCAACCTACAACATTTTTCACTTACCTTGTGCTTAGTTTTGAAAATAATTCACTCCCCCATCCCCATTTTCAGCTTGAAAATGTTTCACTTCCCTTGGATCCCCATTTTCAGCTTGAAAATGTTTCACTTCTTGCATCCCCATTTTCAGCTTGAAATTGTTGGAAAATAAACATGTTTAATACCAAAGATTGTGAAGATCAATCTCTATCCAATAAATTAATCCAAAGATGAGATACAAAGCTTGGACTACTACAACTTGAAAATTTAAAACTTATATGGAAATCTGAAAACTAATTTGCCTTAATGTGGAAAACCATGCTTCGATCTTCTTTAATGATCCCCAAAATCAGCATACATATCATGCTTAATAATCCTATCTTACGTGAAATTATAATAACAAGGAATAAATAATAACATCACCATAAGATAGCAGCAATGAAGAACAAATGAGCAACATAAGATCATCTCATTACACAAGATCTATGTGGGAAACCCTTAAAGGAAAAAACTCCTCCAAGAAGAGAGCCCAAGTATACATTATCAACAATAAATGTGATTACAATACATTCACTTCTATTCTTCTCTTGGACTCTAACATAGTAGCACCTATGTACCTATAAACAACCTCCTTATGCCTTTGACATGTCCTTGTTTTTGTAAATTAACAAACATTCAATTGTTCTTCATAGTTTCTACATCCAAAGAGATGTATTTATAGAATGGAAAGAGCTCCAAAATCACCAATAAAGGTGTCCAAAGAAGGCTTTTCATTCTCAACAACCACAACCCTTAGATTACCTCCACAAAAGTCAAAAGGACATTGGTTTTGGCTCCAATAGTTCCCTGCAACTTGGGCACCCAATCTTGCAAGATAAACATTATATTAAATGTAATAAATGACAAAATACCAAGAGACACATGTTGCCTCTTCCAAGCCCCCACTTGGAGAAGATCAAGATCACCCATTTTGCCACTTCCTAGGTCATCAAGTATCTCATTCTAGGCATCGACATGTGGAGAAAATAATATTAAATAATTGTGTTCACAATCCACCTTAAATTCTACTAGTGGAACCCATTGCCCAAAGCATGAATTTATTACAAACAATAATGAGAATAACTATTTTAAAATATATTTTGAATACACCCTCTGTGCCATAGAATACTTTCCAAGGATGTTAGAATCATGTCATAGTATTTACAAGGTAGATGACACCTTAATCCTTACATTCTCCCACTTGACATCATATGTTGTAAATACATCCATAGGAATCACAAACAAGGGAAAACCATACCTTAGCCACCCATGAACCATTTGAATTTTCACCATGCTCTCATGCTCCAACAAGACACCTACAAAAGAACCCATTATAACCATAATCAAGTAAAAAGAATGCCGACATCCTCCAACATGCCACATATGGAAGAAAAGGAACATGCCAAGGTGAAACTTATCAAGTGTCATTGAAACCTGCACCAATATTTATATGAGCATAAGAATCAAATTCAAATGATAGTGAATGGTCTAAGTAACCACCTCACTCATATCACCTAGAATAGAAACCAAAATAAATTGCAATCCATCCAAGATAACCACATCTTAGTTCAAATATGAGGTTTTAACCAAGTTTAAAGAATTTTAAACCTTAGCTATGAAACAAAAATTTATAAGGTAAGGGTGTTGAGATCTGATAATGGTCATGAATATTGTTCTAGGGAATTTGATGATTTATATAAGCATGCAAGTGTTGTTTGACAAAATACTAATGGTTATATTCCCCAAAAATTTGGGGTAACAAAAACAATGAACCAAACCTTGATGGAAAGAGCTAAGATCATGTTGATTGGTGCTAGTTTGATAGATGCTTTTGGGAAAAAGCTATGAGTATTTATTATTATCCAATTAATAGATTTCCTTATTCAACTCTTGTTGATAAAACTCCTTATGAAGCTGGGATAGATAGAAAACCTTTTTTTACATTTAGAGGAATTTGGTTGTGAGGCTTATGCTCATGTGCCTCAAGAATAGTGATCTAAACTAGATCCAAAAGCTAAAAAATGCATCTTTGTAGGTTAAAATGAGAATGTAAAAGGTTATAATATTTGGAATCCTCTAACCCAAAATGATATATTCAAAAGATGTTATTTTCAAGGAGTATATAGATTATTTAGGTGAATAACAACCAAAGGAGAAAGAAAGACTAAAACAATGCACTTAGAAGCAAAATATAAAAGAAAGAAGATGCACATAGGGAAGAATAATTAGATAGATCAGATGATGGAGAAGAAGAAGAAGAGGGTTCAAAGAGTTTAGATTATGTGTAGGATGAGCATACACAAGAGCATGTAGAGCCCATTACTCCTACGTTGAGAAGGTCCACACAACAACAAAATATACTTGATAGGTAAATCCCCAAATATTTTTACTATGTATTTTTTCGTTAACTATTGATGATGAACCTAGTTCTTTCAAGGAGGATCTCTCTTTAGAGGAAAGTGAGCCTTGGATACAAACCATGTAGGAGGAGATGATGGATTTTTATAGTCGTGATACCTAAGATCATATTAGTTTTTCTAAAGGAAGAAAGCCTGTTTGTTTCAAGTGGGTATTTAAAAGAAATTGGGTGTAAATGGTTAGTTAGAGTGGTACAAGGCTGGATTGGTGAATAGCTACTCCCAAAGAGAGGGAGATAATTTTGGTGAAATTTTCTCACATATTACTAAGTTAACTTTTATGAGATTCATTTATCTATTACTATGGCTTGTGATTTTGAAATTGAGAAAATGGATGTGAAACCCCATTTGTTACATGGGATCATGAGGAGGATATTTATATGCAACAAATTGATGGTTTTTTGGTGAAAGGAAAAGAACACTTGGTTTGAAGGTTAAAATTATCATTGAATGGTCTAAACAATAACCCATGATTTGGTACAAAAATTTTGAGGCCTTTACATTGAAGTAATTATTTTTTAAAGAATGAGGAGTATCACTATATTTGTATCAATATCATTGATGATCATTTACTGATTATTATATTCTATGTTGATGACATGTTGTTTATGTTGGCATTTGCATGAAGATTGCATTAATGACATGATATGTTGTCATAGATGTCAATTAACCGGTAATGATATTGTTGTTATTGTTGATATTGTCTTGTAACCGGTAGGATAAACTTTGTGAAGGAAATTGTAAACCGGTATGTAAGTTTGTGAGTTGAACTGATAACCGGTAACAGGTTAAAAGGTTGAAAGGGTAAAAGGTTAAACCCTATCTATTTGTTGTAATCGGTAAACCCTACCAGTTGCTTTTATTAAACCCTAACTGATTAAGGTTGTTGAATTGGTTATGTTGGTTTATGATTTGATGTTGAGCGGTAATGATGGTGACACGTATGGTCATTGTATGAAAACAATTTCAAATGTTTTTTTGCACGTTGTTGTCTAGGGAATGAGCAAAGTGTATTGCATCTAATGAAAAGCGTGTGATGAGTTACAGATATTGAAGCGGTGATCAAAGAGAGGTCAAGGCTTTATTGATTAATGTGCAGAGATTGCTATGTAATCCAACGGTCATACTTGAACCAACCTGTTTATAAGGTCGATGAAGTTGTCTTGTTAAAAGTGTTGGCAGAGATTAGTTGAGTGTTGTTGTCGAACTGGATAATGTGTTTGCAATTTGAGTAAAGGCAGATAGGAGCTTAAAAAGGATCTGATCAAGAAAGTGTAGTACTATTCAAACAGATCAAGCAAAGTTAGCAAACCCCTGTTGTTTTCTAACAATTACAGCAGAACTGAAATCCCCTAACCGGGCAAGCTCTAACAAGCTTGGTTACTTTTCAAATCCTCTAACAAGGTGATCCATTAGCTTGGATTTTCAAATCCTCTACCGAGGTTACTCCTAACAGGGTAATTGCTTCTAACAAGGCATTTGTAGTCAATCCCTTAACCGAGTGATTCCTAACAGGATCACTTCTTAACAAGACTTTTGCAAATCTTTAACAGGCTTGGCTCCTAATAGAGCGAACTTCAGAAGAGTTTAGATGGTTATCTTGTGAGTCTCATCTCACTGTGGTTTTTACCTATTTGGGTTTCCACGTCAAAAAATACTTGTGTCATGTGGTGAATGTTTTTGTGGTTATGATCTTATGGTTGATTTGATTAACTACTTAACTATTCTGATAAGTCATGATAACCGGAAGCATTGAGAAATGAAGTCTGTTGACATATGATAAAGTGTTTGGATGTTGTTTACTGTTAAGTTGTTGCAATAGTCAACCGGTTTATCTTATGAGTTTTTATCTTGACAGTGGTATTTCATTGATAAGTTTACTTTGTGTGATTGAAATTGAGATTGGGAAAGTTTGTATCACTTTTTCTATTTACTGATTCACACTCCCCCCCTCTTAGTAATCTACCTGATACTTATTCTTTCATCATACCATCAATTGGTATTAAAGCGTCCCAGGTCCTCTAAGATCTAAGCCTAACAGCTTGAGGTAAAGATCTTGCAGATCATGATGAAGAAGGAAGGTCCAAAGTTTAACAAAGAAAATTATAGGATATGGAGCGACAGAATGAAAATTTACATCAAGAGTCTGGGAAGTCAATATTGGTAACATGTCAATACTAAATATGTTGCACCCACTGGGATTTTGATTGATGATCACAAGAAAGAGCAACAAGAAAATCATCAAGCATTAGAGGCCATTATCAGTTTCCTGTCTGATGCTGAATATGTAGATGTTCATGGTTTAGAGACTGCACAGGAGGTATGGCAAAAACTTGAAGAGATTTATAGCGGTGATGAACATGTTAAGATTGTTAAAGAGGAAAGTTTGATGACATGCGGATGGCTGAAGGTGAGAATAACCAGCAGTATGGTCAAAGGATAAAAGAGATAGCTGATGAAATTAAGAGTGCAGGAGGGAAAGTGGAAGATGCCACAGTGATCAATAAGGTACTGAGAACCCTGCTACCAGTCTACGCTATTTGAGTTACAGCTATTCAGGAGTTGAAGTCCATAGACAAAACTAAGGTAACTCTTGACTCCATCATTAGCAAACTTACTACTTTTGAATTAAATGGTTATGATGGTAGTATACAAAAATCTGAGTCTGCATTTAAAGCATCTGTTTCTAACTCATCTGTGAGAAAAAGTAGAGATACTGGTCATGGTTATGAATCCAGATCTAGTAGAGATGTTGATGATGAAGACAGTTTAGTGGAGCTTGAAGCATTTTTAGCAAAGCGGTTGCCTAGAGGCACTGATAAATATAGAGGTAAATTACCTTTAAAATGTTTTACATGCAACAAGATTGGCCACATAGCTGCTAATTGTCCTAATGGTGACAATGAACACAAGAGAGAGAAATTCAAGAAGTATAAGGGTAAAGGCAAGAGAGATTGTCTTATTGTTGTTGATGGTGGTATCACTGATGAAGAATCTGATGGTGATGCTAATGAAGATATTGTGTTTGTACCTATTAAGGAAGAGATATCAGACCAGAAGGCATTAGTGTCTAGGATGGATAACTCTGATGATTGGATCATGGATAGTGGTTGTTCACATCATATGACTAGTGATCAAATTTCTTTCCTTGAAGGAATGTGATGGCAGAGTTGTAAGATTTGGTAATGACTCACCCTGCATAGTTAAAGGTAAGGGAATTATTTCTCTTAATGGGAAGAGCAATGAAGATGATGTCTACCGGGTTGAAGGTCTAAAGAACAATCTTTTGAGTGTGGCACAACTCGATGACAAAGGATACCCACTAGAGTTTAAAAATGGTATGTGCAAAATCTTTGACAACAAAGGTTAATTGATTGCAACCGGGAAGCAAACTAAAGGTAACCTATTTCACCTTAATCCTAAAGTTAGCAACTGTTTAATTGCAAAAATAGATGATAGTTGGCTTTGGCATAGGATATTTTGTCATATAAACTTTGACAACATTGTTAAAATGAGTAAGTCCAAGACAATGAGAGGTTTGCCTCAGTTAGACAAACCGATTAATTCTCTTTGCAAAGAATGTCAGTTAGGAAAGATGACATCTTCAACTTTCAAGAGCAAATCCTTTTCAGCGGAGAATTTGTTAGACTTGGTTCATACAAATCTTTGTGGACCAATAAGAACAAAAAGCATTTAAGGTGACAGATATTTCATGATCCTCACTGATGATTGCTCAAGGATGATGTGGGTCACATTCTTGAAGGATAATACTAAAGCTTTTGGTAAGTTCAAGGCATTCGGGGCCTTAACTGAGAAGGAGAATGGAAAAAAGATAAAATGTCTGAGGACAGATCAAGGTGGTGAATTTACTTCTGAGGAATTCATTAGGTATTGTGAAGAGAACGGTATCAAGCGGTAACTTTCTGCACCAAGGACACCATAGCAGAATCGTATCAAAGAGAGGAACAACTGGTTAGTTGTTGAAGCTGCTAGGACAATGTTGATATAAGGAGGTGTAGTGAAAACCTTTTGGAGAGAAGCTGTCAACACAACTATCTACACTATGAATTGAGTTCTGGTGAAAAGAGGTAAGGACAAGACTCCTTATGAATACTGGTATGGAAGATCACTTGATGTTAGCTATTTCAGAATATTTGGAAGCAATTGTTTTATTAAGAGAGATGATTATATTAGAAAATTTGAGGCTAAGAGTGATGAAGGTATATTTCTTGCCTATTCCACCAATAGTAAGGCCTACAAGTGTTTTAACAACCAGACACAGAGAATTATTGAGAGTGTTGATGTTCAAGTGGATGAATATCTTGAAGTTTCAAAGGAAACCAGTTTGGAGAAGAAGGATGAAGATCCTTGCATTTTGTTTTTGGAATCAGAAACTGTGAAATCTGAAACTGGCAAAGGAAATTCTGATGCACTTATTCAACCGCAACAGATAAATTCATAAGATGATGATAATGATGAAGTTGAACCTGAAGATAATGATCATGTTATTCCAAGATATGTGAGACTGAATCACAATCCTAACAGATTATTGGGGATAAAGATGTTGGAGTACTTACTAGAAGGAGAATAAGAGAAAACTCTTGTATGATCTCCACCATTGAACCAAGAACTGCTAAGGAAGCATTTGGTGATGATCATTGGGTTAAAGCTATGGAGGAGGAATTGGATCGAATTGAGAAGAATAACACTTGGACCCTAGTACCCCAATTGGTAAATAAAGATGTAATAGGTACTAAATGGGTATTCAGGAACAAGTTGAATGAAGATGGTGTTGTAGTTCACAAGGATAAGTTGGTTTGCAAAGGTTATGTACAAGAAGAAGGAGAAGATTATGGTGAAAATTTTGCACCAGTAGCAAGACTGGAAGGTGTCAGAACTTTACTTGCATTTGCAGCCCATAAGAACTTCAAGGTATACCAGATGGATGTTAAGTTTGCATTTTTTAATGGGATATTGGAAGAAGAAGTATACATAGAGCATCCAGATGGTTATGCTTTGACTGATGAGAAAGACATGGTATGTAGATTGCATAAGGCTTTATATGGATTAAATCAGGCACCCAGAGCATGGTGTGAAAGGCTTCATACACATTTGATGAAGATAGGCTTTCTAAGAACTAGTGATGATAGTAACATATATCTCAAGTCTGAAGGAGATAAAATACTAGTCAGTGAAGTATTTGTTGATGATATCATATTTGGAGGTAATGATGTCATGAGCAATAGTTTTGCAGATGAAATGAAAAATGAGTTTGAAATGTCTTTAGTAGGGGAAATAAAAAATTTCATAAGCTTGCAGATACCACAAATGAAGAATGGTATTTTCATTACACGGTCTAAGTATGTGAAAAAGGTCTTGAAGATATTTGGCATGAGTGACTGTAAACTAGTTGGGACACCCATGGTTACAGGCTATAAGTTGTCTAAGGAAGATGAATCTAAGTTTGTTGATGAGAAGGAATACAGGTCAATGATTGGAAAATTGCACTATGTTGTTCACAGCAAACTAGATATAGCCCATGTAGTTGGCATAGTTGCTATATTCCAGAAGAATCCTAAGGAAACACATCTAATAGCAACCAAGAGAATTTTTAGATATCTGAAAGGTATTATTGACTATGGATTATGGTATCCATATGGAGGAAATTTTTATTTGAAGGTGTACATAGATGTTGATTGGGTAGGAAATGTTGATGACCAGAAAAGCACTACTAGTGGAGCATTCTTTCTTGGAGGAAGACTTGTTTCATGGAGTAGTAAGAAGCAGAGTTGTACTTCACAATCTACTGCTGAAGCTGAATATGTTGCAGCTTATATGAATTGCACATAGGCTATTTGGATGAGGCACATTTTGGAAGGTTTTAAGATGAAAATTTTAGAACCTATAAAGATTTTATGTGATAATACAAGTGCCATAAATATTTTTAAGAATCTTGTTTTGCATGCACGGACTAAGCATATTGAATTGAAGTATCATTTCTTGAGGGAAAAAGTGCATAGCAAATATGTTATCTTAGAGCATGTTTCTACCAAGGAGCAACTTGCAGATATTTTTACTAAACCTCTACCTAAGACTACATTTGAGTATCTTAGAAGTCAACTAGGGGTTGTACCCCTTCATGAGGTTAGTTGAGCATGATGTTGATTGCATCAGTCCTTGAACCACTTGCAGAAATCTACAGAAGGATTGGTGTAGCAATGGATTTATTCCACTGGGGGAGCATTAAGTTGCAGATTGTTGTTGCACAGTGAAATTTGACATTACATTTTTTAATTTCAATTTGGCAATTGTTGTCAAAGGGGGAGAAGAATTATGTGATAATGAGGAGGAGAACCAATGACAAGCTGAAGACATGGAGTGCATGGTGAATACTTGGTAATGTAAACCAAGATTCCTATTCACAATCACAACAACAATCAATGGTGTTGATATTTGTATTACCATCAATTCCAAAGGGGGAGATTATTGGCATTTGCATGAATATTGCATTAATGATATGATATGTTGTCATTGATGTCAATTAACCAGTAATGATATTGTTGTTATTGTTGATATTGTCTTGTAACCAGTAGGATGAACTTTGTGAAGGAAATTGTAAACTGGTATGTAAGTTTGTGAGTTGAACCAATAATCGGTAACAGGTTAAAAGGTTTAAAGGGTAAAAGGTTAAACCCTATCTATTTGTTGTAACCGGTAAACCCTACTAGTTGTTTTTGTTAAACCCTAACCAATTAAGGTTGTTGAATTGGTTATGTTGGTTTATGATTTGATGTTGAGTGGTAATGATGGTGACACGTATGGTCATTGTATGAAAACAATTTCAAATGTTTTTTTGTGCGTTGTTGTCTAGGGAATGAGAAAAGTGTATTGCATCTAATGCAAAGCGTGTGATGAGTTACAGAGATCAAAGCGGTGATCAAAGAGTGGTCAAGGATTTCTTGATTAATGTGTAGAGATTGCTATGTAATCCAATGGTCATACTTGAATCGACTTGTTTGTAAACTCTATGAGCTTTTTTGTTGTGTTACTGACCTAATTGATTTGTTTATAAGGTCGATGAATTTGTCTTGTTAAATGTGTTGGCACATATCAGTTGAGTGTGGTTGTCGAACCAAATAATGTGTCTGCAATTTAAGTAAAGGCAGATAGGATCTTAAAAAGGATCTGATCAAGCAAGTGTAGTGTTATTCAGACAGATCAAGCAAACCCCTGTTGTTTTCTAACAATTACAAAAGAACTAAAATCCCCTAACTGGGTAAGCTCTAACAAGCTTGGTTACTTTTCAAATCCTCTAACAAGGTGATCCATTAGCTTGGATTTTCAAATCCTCTACCGAGGTCACTCCTAACAGGGTAATTGCTTCTAGAAAGGCATTTGTATTCAATCCCTTAACCGGGTGATTCCTAACAGGATCAATTCTTAACCGGACTTTTGTAAAGCTTTAACAAACTTGACTCCTAATAGGGAAAACTTCAGAAGAGTTCAGATAGTTATCTTGTGAGTCTCATCTCACCGTGGTTTTTACCTATTTGGGTTTCCACGTCAAAAAATACTTGTACCATGTGGTGAATGTTTTTGTGGTTATGATCTTATGGTTGATTTGATTAACTACTTAACTATTCTAATAAGTCATGATAACTGGAAGCATTGATAAATGAAGTTTGTTGACATATGATAAAGTGTTTGGATGTTTATAAGTTTGTTGTTGTTTACTATCTTTTCATAAACATATTTGTCTTTCACACTTTATTTAATTTGGATACCCTTACGACCAAGAAATGAAAGACAAATTTCACCAAACAGTTGGAAAATCATTATATTGATTAAACTCTAAATTAAGGTACAACTCCCTCTAGCAAATATTCAATCAACTTCAAATTACACACAACCAATATTATACTTTTCACCAGAAAGCATAGAAAAGGTTATTGCATTCACAAGTCAACACCAAATGAACGCAAGCATTGATTTATATATAACTCTTTGTATAAAGCCGACAGACTTCACATGTACACTAAAACAAAATGAAAAGCTTATAAGGTGAATCCCGCTGGTATTTTTTTGCGCACATAGAAAGCTATAACAGATCTTTACTTGAAATAGATTCTCACAGAAATCAAATTTCAGACATCAAACACACAGATTCAAAGTCAAAGATAATTGTTATTCGATATTCATTCACAGATGATTATCAACCTTCCATACACAGAGTCTTTCAGCAAAATCCAAGAGATATTTTTTAAAAAACTTAGTGAACCTCCCTAAAGTCATTACAAAACATATAAATAGGTCGCTAGACCAATAGTTTGAACCAAAGATAAAATTAACTCGAAAGAGTTAATGAGAAACTACCCTAATTGCATAACTGAAACTAAAAACAAATGACTACACTCGCTGGTAGATAACTGCCCGCAGTGCTAGTCATGTCGTCAATTCCATCTCAGTTGGATTGCCCGGGTTATTAGTTTGGATGGACACCATAACTGCCTTTTCCGCACTCCACTCTCGATGCACCTTCGAGAACTCCTTAATTACTGTTATGTGCGGCAAGCTGATATGTATTACTCTTTGCTTCCAAAGTTCTTTCTTCCTCTTTACCATTTGTACTTTGTCCCTGTGTGAATCCAAGTGATCCAGACAAGCCGTGAGCATCAATTCTACTTTGGAAATCCTCGTAAAATCTTCCACAACCAAGGATTTCTCCATTTTAATTTATTTAATGTGGTTGTTGAATTGATTCATCATCTCTGTAGTATCTTCCAAAGCCTGGCTATCTTCCTTATGCAATTGAACATCTACGCAGCACAAATCCTTTTGCATGGTCATTCTTAAGGCTGTTAGTTCACCTCGTAGATTGGCGGATTCGCTATGACCTTGTTCAATGATTTGGTTATGCCACTCTATGCTTTCCCTCCATATAAACATTATGTCCTCATTCAGCACTCGCACTTGTCTTTCGGCAAGAAAATTCATCAAGCCATAGCGTTGGATATCACGCATTTGCTTTGAAATCACCAACCATTTAGTCTTTTCTTTTTGCCACAAGATTAAACCGATATCCAGTTCCTTGGTAACTTCATTAGCATCTTTGAAAATCTGAACTAAATTTGATATGTAATTGGTTCCCTGATGCACGATCGAGGTGAGCCATTCAAAAAAAATCTCTGCAATCATCTTGTTTTGTTGAACCTCATCAAAGAACTTATGATTCCCTGGGGATTTTGAACTAAAGGGGACCGAGCTCTAAGACAATGGCAATGGACTGTTCTGCAGAGCATGAATATATTGGGCCATTTGCATTAAATTCCGCTTCAAATCAGCCTTGTCCTTCTCATCCTTCCAAGTGCGGGAGATAATCCGTTTGGTCAAAGTCTCCAAATGTTTCACATCAACTGCTCTGGTTCTGACCCCCAAACCAACCCGCTCAATGGTATAATCTGCCTCTGAAGCAATGGCAGCATCCTTATCAGATGTAGGTTTGGTAATGTCTATAGTCCAGTGCTTTGTGTCTTCATCAAAACCAATCATTGTCTCCATTTTTAACCGCTTTGGCTTCATGGGTCTTCCCAAGAATTAACTTACAACATCTTCCATCGACACCAAAATAGGAACCACATTTCTCTTCCTAGTAATTTAGTCATTTAACCATTTAGGAGCCAGAGTCAGTTCCTTAGATTGCATAGCTTCTGAAGGTGGTTGTGTAGCATTGTCTACATTGGACCGGATATCAAGCACATGTGAATCTTGGGCAGTAGTATCTAAGTCAACTAAGACCTTATCAACATCTGAAATGGGGGTTTCCATATCGTACTATACTTCCTCAATGTCCAAATCAAGAATGAGATGAGTGGCAGGTGGCTAAAAGTTCTTGTACCTTGACCTAGTAACCCGACCACCAATAGAAAGTGCAGCTTCAGTGTCAAGTTTCTCTTCTTTAATCTTAGCCTGCCTTTTTCCTGCAATAGAAATAGAGATGTTAGTTTAAAAACTAGCTTTGTTTGCAATCTTCTTCTTTCCATTTTTGTTTCTTGAACTGGTTGCCCTTGTCGGATGGAATTGAAAATTCCTAAGCCAATTTTTTGTTCTGCGAATTACGCTAAAAGTGTGTTCTTGAATGTTGTCCTCCATCTTTTTACTCCAGTCAACTTTTGGGAGAGGTTCATTATGTACTCGTAACATAAACTGTGAATCTGGTACATCTTCATTATCAGTAGTGACACCTGTATCCATTGGCAATTTCATGTCATAAATCTGTTTCAAAGTTAACCTGGACCAACTCATCTTCCTCACTTCAAATTCATCTGGGCAATCCTCCCAATAATCCTCCAACTGGGACACATGTTGATCAGGCACTATGTTTTTCACATATTGGGCAATAAAACCTTTACTATCAAAGTTATCCCTTTTCACAAAGGTTTTCAAATGAAATCTCTTAAACTCTAACTCAAGATTTAGTGCATCAGAGACAGGCCTACAACTGTAATGGCCTAAATCGATGGGAAAAATTCAACTTGTGCCAAAGTCTTCTCCATAATCCTTTGCAACATAGGCTAGCTATCTGGAAACTTCAACCAAAATACAAGAGTCTGAAGCATATCTAGGTAACCTAAAGGGTTCACCTTTAAAACCTCAAACCCTTATGTAAGTGAAGTGATTCAACCATGTAAAGAAACTACCATAGATTTTTACTAGTTCAACCGCTTCATTAGACATTCTCCTATGCAAGTTATCTTGTAATTCAAAGGTCAACCTCCCAGCAAAAATGTCATTCCAACAAAGGTAATTATCAACATGTCATTTTAAAGTCAAATGGGGGTGATACTCATAAATTTTAATACCTTGAACCCATTTAGCATGGAATAATCCAGGCCACTCCTTTATACAAGCTGGCATATATAACAAGTATGAAGAGATGTAGAAATTCAACATCCCAAGATAGTTTCTCAAACCCTCATGCAATCTTTATGCAATAACGGTTCCCATGTCAATGAACTGATTTTTGTCTAGAGTTACCTAAATGAATTCCCAATAGAAGGAGTGTGAATTCCCCTTGACTCTGCAGATGAGCTAAGATCTGCAAAGGAATTCATCTTTGCTTTGCAAGAGAGGTTGTCATATTCACAAGCCAAAAGGAAAGAACTCTATGATCAATTACAAAATCAAGATGACGAAGAAAAGAATGATCTTAAGGAGCTATGTCAGAAGTTGAGTCAGTAAAATAGTGTCTTGAAGAATTAAATGCAAGCCCTAACCATGAGGATGTCCAAGGAAATTGAAGACCAGAAGAAGAATGAAGAAAATGTTGTCAAATCTCTAAAAGACAAATCTGAAGAATGCATTAGGTTGGCACATGAGAATGATATATTGAGAACTGAATTGGTGCAATCTCATAACAATGAGCAAGAGTTGGAAAGAATGATAATAGTACTAAGAGGTGATCTGGATGCTACAAATTAGTACAAAGACAAGTTCAAGGTTAGTTCTGCAAAGCTTGATGAATTATTGAAGAATCAAAGGGATAGTGGAGACACTAGAGGTCTTGGATTTGAGCATGGAAAAATCTCTGGTACTGCAAATCGGGATGATACATCCAGTCAGAAGAACAATCAGGAGAATCCACCAATCAACCGGAATCAGAGGTCATCGGTAAGACAACCCAATGCACATAAATTTAATGGTAGATGCTTTGTTTGCAATAAGTTTGGTCATATGGCAAGTCAATGCAGAAATAGAGTCAATCAAAACAACATTTTATTTACCGATTAGTGTTTCAATTGCAAAAAGTATGATCATAGGACAACAGATTGTAGAATGAATGTAAAATGTCATGCATGTGGAAAGTTTGGACATATGGCTAATCAATGTAGGTCAAGAAATGAGCAAGGTTAGAACAAGGAAATTCAAAAGAACAATGTCACTTGTTATGCATGCAACAAAGTAGGACACATTGCTAAGTTTTGCAGAAGCAAGAACCTACCGGCAAACAATGACAAATCCAATGAGAAGGGAAAGCAAAAGGTTGATGATATCTGGAAGGATCATGAGAAGAAGTGGATTAGAAAATTTGAGGATTAACCAGCAGAAGCATATACCTCAGTTACTCAACTGGTAGAACATAATGTTCCTGCACCTGCAGGAAACTCATCCGGTAACTAAGGAATTAGCCTTAGGGGGAGGAAAATTGATGATAGATCTTGCATTTCCCCCAAGAGTGGTCTAAAAGCTTGTTTCAGACATTGGAGAAGTCAGTTTGAAGGTTAACCGGTGAAGATTTTTTGGATCTTAGATCTGGTTTGGTTTACCTATAAGACACCTTATGATTTATGGTTTGGTCATACACCTATTGCTAAGTACTTCAGAATATTTTATAGTAAATGCTATATCAAAAGAGATGATTCCATTGGAAAGTTTGATCCTAGATGTGATGAAGGGATATTTCTTGGTTATTCAAATAAAAGAAAAGCATATAGATGTTATAATAAAAGATTCCCGAGAATTGTGGAGAATGCTAATGTCAAGGTGGATGAGTAGTACAAAGGTCAAATCAGAAATTATGAAAGAGAACCAGAAGTGGAAATGATCATAACTCATCTGCTAGTGCCTGCACCGAAACAGAATGTTGAACCAGTTACCCCGATAGTATCAAAAAATTCAACAGTAACTGAAGATCGGAGTAGAGAAACAAAAAGTCAGAAGACTCCTAGGTATGTAAGGTTGAATCATGCAGAAGATCAGATCATTGGAGACAAGAAAAAAGGAATGATGATAAGGAGAAGGTTGGTAGCTGATGAGGTATGCTTAATTTCTCAGATTGAATTGGCATTATTAGTTGAGGCATGTAAGGATGAATGTTGGATGAAAGATATGGAAGAGAAATTGGATCAGATAGAAAAGAACAACACATGGACTTTAGTTCCCTGGCCTAAAAATAAGAATTTTATTGGAACTAAATGGGTTTGTAGGTATAAATTGAATGATGGACAAGTTGTGAGGAATAAGGCTAGATTGGTCTACAAAGGATATTCTCGGAAGGAAGGAATTGATTATGATGAATCTTTTGCTCCGGTAGCAAGGATTTTCAAATATTTACAAGGAACAACTAATTTTGGTTTGTGGTATCCTAAAGATGATGAATTTACACTATGTGCATATACAAATGTGGATTGGGCTAGAGATATAGATGATCAGAAAAGCACATCCGGTGAAGCTTTCTTGCTTGGAAAGAAACTTGTTTCATGGATCAACAAGAATCAATCATGTACTTCTTTATCTATTGTTGAAGATGAGTATGTTGTTGTTGCTACTAGTTGTACACAAGTTCTATGGATGAAAGATATAAGGGTAGATTGTGATGAACCGGTAGTTATTCACTATGATAACTCTGTTGCTATTAACATATTAAAGAATTCGGTATTTCATTCTAAGACAAAGAACATATCAATCAAGTATAAATTTTTGAAGGAAACGGTAGAAGCATATGAATTCAGATCGGTTTATGTGAGAACTAAAGAGAAAATTGAAGATATCTTCACTAAACCTTTGCCCAAGGAATCATTTGAGTACTTTAGAGACAGATTGGGGGTCTCTGCCCCTCCGATAGAGACTTAAGTGATGTTGATTGGCATCAGTCCGACATACATTATCATAACTATCATTCATTCTGGATTGATGAATTGGTGCTACTACTCAAGGGGAGTAGTCGGTTGTGTGGTTGAGAGGATCTATGGTTTTTATTTGATGTTTATGTCATATTTCATGCATTGATGTCAAAGGGGGAGAGATATACATGTGAAAGATAGAGATTAAAAGAGATATCAGTCAAAGGGGGAGGAACAAAATTTCAGATTGGTTGTATCCCACTGGGGGAGTTTGGTACAAGTCCATGGATGGTTAATTGGTATAGCGATAAATGGTTTAGAACTTCATTGATATATCATTTATGGGAGATTGTTGGATGTCTTCCATTGGGGAGACTTGTTTGGCATTTCTTGGCATTTGGATGTTTTTTACATCTAGTGTTGCCATCAATGCCAAAGGGAGAGATTTTTGGCAATTTGGAGGAATTGATTGTGTTGCATTGATGTTTGGCATTGATGTCAACACTAGCTTGTTTGGTTGTCTACCGGGTTTCGGTAGAGTGGTTGGATTGTGATGTTGATCTGGAGACTATCTGTGGTATTCTCTAACACATTTAGATTGGTGGAATTGGTTTGGTTCGGTCATTCATGAGCGTGTCACACTCGGTTGGTTTGGGATTTGGTGATCCGGGAGCTATCATATGTTCTAGTAAGCCTTTTGGTTACCAGTAAGGGTTTTACCGACAGAGCTTTGTTGAAGATATTTTGATGAATTAGAGAAGTGATGTTGGTGCGGCTTCTAGAAGGCTCTCAAGATGCTGATGGTTATCATGTTTGTGTTCCATTTGATCAGTGGTGTTGCATTTGGCATATGGTGACCTATTTTAGGTCCGGTGCTATTCGGTGTTATTTTCCTAGGATATGGACCGGTTTACGTCACGTGTTGGTGGATGATCCCGATGCATTACTGGTTGGATTTATTGTTTGTCCTTAATGTTGTTTCGATCTTAGGCTGACTTGGATTATCATTGGTTTATTGTATTATCTTTTAGGTTTCTGACCTAATTGTTTAGGTCCCGGGTTTGTACAAATATGATGTAAGATCTCCTTGTAGATCATGGTTATCGATCATGGGTTATGGGATTATCTATGTGTGGATAAAGTTGTAATCATATGTAGAGATTTTGGTCGATCATAGGTGATTGAATTGGGTTTGAGTAAAAGGTTTAAGACCTCCGAAAGTGAGCTTAATCGAAACTGTACTCAGACATAGGAGATGCTATGCTTGCAATTCACTCTTCTTTATGGATTGTAGTCCCAAGATTTCTTTTAGTTAATGAGGCTCCTTTTGTGATGAGCAGTGCGCTCTAGGAAGTGTGTCTTCCTGCATGTGTAGTGTTGGCATATTGGCATAACTAATTGAGATGATGATGAACCGGTAAAGTTTTGTTGGTGATGATAAATTGATGGACTTTTGGTCATGATATAATTATGATATGATGATCAGTTATTTGTGTTGTCATTGATGCCAACCATGTTTTTTTATGTTTGTTATATCATCTAAGTCATCTAAGTTATCTAAGCTTAACCGGTAATAGATTGTTTGCTAAAGTTGACAGTGAACCGGTAACCAGGAATAGTGAAGGAGATGGTTGCAGTAGAGATCCGTATTGAGTTTATTGTTGTGGTTTGCAATGTATGCTTATGACATTATAATGAGTCTATGACTGGAACCGCATCATGTTTGGAGAACCAGAAGTCGTGTTTGTTATTAATTGTTGTATATTCAGCTAGGGTTTGAGAACTAGTAACAAGATCTTTGATCGGTGATGTTTTATGGTTTGGCAATGATTCTTATCATGTTCATAAGTTGATGATGATGTGTCAGAATCCATGTGAAGAGATAAGATATTGTTTTAGTGCGTAGAAGGAGCAAATTTATTGGGAATCAATGAAGTGCTTAGCAAAATGTGTTAAGCATTTGACAGCTTATCAGATCGATGTGTGATGATGAGTTATGATCATTCAATGACTGTGATTGTCTTGAAATTTGTTGTATGATCTATATAATGAATTGTAATGATTTGTAATGATCTGATATGATCTATGATGTAGATTCATTATAATTTAGGGTTATGTAACCGACCTAATTGTAAAGTCTATTTAGGTCAAGTTTTAGAAGGTTTATTGTGTCGGTGATAAGAGAGGTGTGTGTGTCGAACCAGATTGAGATGTCTGCATGAGAGAAGAAGATAGGAGCTGACAAGGATCTGTAATAGCAAGTTATGAAGTCCTGAATTGAGATCATTTATCTGTTGTTTCCTAACAGTTGCAGTAGCATTAAAATCCCTTAACTGGGTAGGTCCTAACAGGCCTGATCTTGTAAATCCCTTCACCGGGTGACTCATTAATTTGGGTTTAAATCCTCCAACAAGGTTACTCTTAACAGGGTAAAGCTCCTAACATAGATAAGTTGTAAAATCCCTTGACCAGGTATCTCCTAACAAGGTCTGCTCTTAATTGGGCATTGTTGTAAGGCTCATAACCAAGCTAGGCTCCTAACAGGGTGCATTTTGAAAGAGTGCATATTTTCTGGGTACCAATTCCCACTGTGGTTTTTCCCATTTGGGTTTCCACGTGAAAAATATATGTGTTCATGTTGTGGATGTATTGTTGAGTTATGCATTTGATGTCTTTACTATATTTGCTTAATGATGAACACTTAAGTTGCTACCGGTAATGTTTTGGTAAATTTGATTTGGAGATTGTTTAATCAGCTACCGGTACTGGTTATGAACTGTTTTGTGAATAATTTTGTAGATTGGTGAAAAGTTGTAGTTTATCCTTATTACTTATTCACCCCCCCCCTCCTCTCAGTAATAACCAGGTACTCACAATAACATGCAGGCCCCTTATATGTAATATTTATTCAGCTGATCGGTCGATAGATATTGTGGGTCTCTAATCCCACCATGGTTTTTCCTCTTTGAGGTTTTTTACATATAAATCTTTGTGTTATGGTGTTCATCTTTGTGGTTGCATTATTACTTGATTATATTTTCTTTTATGCATACCGGTTGCTAAGTTATTCTGCTAATAAAGTTAAAATTAATCATTCCAGGAGAACACTAATTCACCCCCCCTCTTAGTGTTTTTTGATTCCAACACTTCCTTCCTAATTTACAAGCTTTTGTTACTAGCACAAGGATAGAACAAGCCTTCATTTGATTATTAGTATATCATCACATGAAAGTAGTGATGAATAATTGAGATAGACCTTACTATCATGACATATTCCACCAATCCTTGCAACCATTGGGTTACTTCTTGAGGGTTGGCTAATCTTAATTTTAAAGAAACCAAGTATGGGAGTAGAACACTTACCAATCTTGTTCACCTTCTTAGTAGTCTTCAATAGAACATCATTTTGAATATGAAAAGTAGTAGAATAGGATATCCCTAAAGTAAATGAAATATGAGAATCAAATGTGGAAAGAGATTCTTTAAGGGAGCACATGGCCTCAATAGTTTCCTTGAATGAAATATCTATTTTCTGCCAAACCTAGATGCTTAGAAAATGTAGTGATTCCTCTCTAATCAGATCTACTTGAGAATAAAAACAGAGCCAATATCCCAAGAAAAAATAAAACAAGGGCCAAAATTAGATAAAAAGGTGGCATGATCAATATACCTATTCAATATTTTCCACCATAATCCATAGATTTCTAAGGAAAATAAATTGTAAGAAAATATGAGTGTAATTTTCTTCACTCATGAAACACAAAATACTTCAAGAAATACTTCTGAGGGAACAGTGAATCCACTCTGTATGATATTCAAGAAATACTTCTGAGGGAACAGTGAATCCACTCTGTATGATATTATTCCAAGTAAACCATTTGTTTTGACATACTAACAAAATAAAAAACTAGATTATCCTAATAAAGAGGTTTTCTAAATTAATTATATTCAATAGAAATATAAATTATAATATAAATTTTGTGATGATCTCTTTGATTGTGAACATGTTTCTCCCAATTCTCTAACATCTATAATTTTTGTGCCACACTTGTTCATATGAACAGAGATTCAAATGAACCCGTAGGAGTTCGAACGAAACCCCTTCTCTCAAGTTAAATGTACTATGACCTCTATATTTTTCAATAAAAAATTTATTATTAAAATTTTATAAATTAATTATTCTATGTACTATCAAATCTTAAAGTATTTGATGCCAAGCACTTTCATACAATTTTTTTACAATATGATAGGAAATTTGATGTCTTTATTTGAATAATTAAAGCACACTTTTCCTAAATATATCATAATTATTTGTGGACATATGCTAAAAATTCATTACAATTCTTTAGACATGGATACAAATTATTTTTGCTCCATTTGCTAGTCTTGGATTTGGTAAGAATTTGGTAGCTTCATTGGGATTTACAAGATGCCACCTATAAAAGTAGAGAAATATATAAGATGTTATAATTTTGGAATATTAACTAAAGATCTTAATACATGGAAATATGATATATATAATATAAAATTAGAGAAATTAATTATAGACTAATTCTTGACTAAAATAATCCCAATTCAAATTGTATCATCTATATAATTTCAGATTTTTCAATAAATTAAGAAAAAAATTTAATCATAATAGACTAAGAATATTACATATACTTGTACGCAGGAAAATGTTGTGATCAAAATGAATAAATCTATATCAAAAGACCGACATCCCAATGAGAATCTTGGTGCAAGTATATAAACTAATTGAACTAGTTTAACTTCCCAAGGGGTGTCCCATTGTTCTCTATCTCACAAGATCCCTAAAGTCAATGTTTTGCTCTTAGATCACTGAGCAAATGACTTAGGAATGGCAACTCCAAGAATGGGTGATATTGTGATCTATATGCATGAATGCATTCTAAGATCTATATGATGTGTTAAAACTATGATGATTAAGTTAAGATGAAGATAATTATATGATAAAGGATTAATAAATTATCCTAACATGATATACTAGGCTAGCATGAATATTCTATGATATGGAAAATGCTTCTAAATACTATGATGATGTTTTAACAAAGAGAGGTTTAAAATGTTTTTGTAAACTAGGCTATAATGTAGATGCATGAAACTTGATGATATGGATAATGAAGAATGAGAGCTCTATTTATAGGGAAAATAGGGCAATGGATGGTTAAGATTGAATAATCTTAACAAGGGCTAGGATTGAAATTTAATCAATCCATGTTTGCAATTTTCACCAATGAAATGGTGACAATTGTCAACAAGAGGTTTCTTGAGAGGAGATGCAAGAGGCATTAAATGCCTGAGAAGACATGAAGGTTACCCTACAGGATAAGGGTTAAGGTTAGGTTAGGGTTATCCAATGGATAAAGATTTTACCCAAGGGGTAAACTCTTGTGCAAGGGTTAAATAGATAACTATGGTCAAAGCCATAAGTGTTTGATGAGACCCTTGAGTCAAAATGATGGTTAAGTTAGAGGAAAGTCTCTAACCAAAGGTCAAAGGTGAGTTAACCATAAATGGTTATGTAAGAACCTTTAATGGTTTGGAAGACTTTAGAGGTTAACCATTTGAAGACATAAAGCCTTTAATGGTTATTGAAGACTTTGCAGGCTTTGAGAAGTGACTTCCCTTTTGCTTAGGAATGTGACAATAATTAGGAGATGAATTAGGCTAAATTGGAAGTGATTAGAATAATCTAGAAAGGGTTTAGGCGGCAAGTGGGAGATGTAGCAAAATGCAAGTGGATGAGGGAAAAAGATTTAATTTAAAATAAAATTACTTTATTTCAACAAAAAATGGATGCAACTTGCATAAATACAAGTTGGTGGATTTAATAAATCAATTAAATTTATTTATTTGCAAAGATCAATTTAATTAAATGTAAATTTAATTAAAAAGGGAGAAAGGGGAATTAATTAAATAAAAGTGATTTATTTAATTAAAGGCTAAAAAAGGTTAATGGGAATGGGGTTAAAATAAATATTAAATATTTATTTTAGGAAGGTGATCAGATTTATACATCTACATTTTGTCCCTCTTTGAAGTGATGTGTGTGCACATGTTGATTCAAAGAAAAATCGCTTGATATGCTGCCAAAATTTGATCGATATGACATTGTGTGCCAAAATGTCAATATGATGCCCCAGATGTAGATTTGACGAATGATATTGATAATGCCCCCTCGAGAGATGAATCAAGGATCTAGTGAAAAGTTGTCAAGTTTATGATCGTTTTTGAATTCATTGTGATATGAGAATATTGACTGTGTTGGATGCACATTATTGATTCATCTCCCGAAAAAATGATTTTGATAAGGTTTATAATGAAAAAATGGGAGTAAAATACATGCCCCACTTATTAACCCTTTGATTTACCCTATTAAAAGGTAAAAAGTGATTTTGAAAAATCATTTGCACACTTGTCTACTTGTGATTGTGACATTTGGAGCTCTAACCATGATATCGATTCCATACTCTTCACACTGATTTGAGCGTAGTAGGCGATATCGGAGACCCGCTGCATATGGTTCACCAGTAAGTGGCAAAAATCCCTCTTTGTTTTTGATTAATTTTATTGATTTTTGTCACGTTTTTCAGTTTTTGGGTCAAAATTTATCAGTTTAGCGTGTAGGGTAGGTTTTTTAGCGCATACGATAGGAGTTTTAGCACATAGAAAACCCTAGGTAGGTTTAGCACCTAAGCATCAAATAGTAGTGCAGTCAGGGGGTAGGTTAGCGCGTAGGGTAATTTTAGTGCATAGGGTTTGTATAGTAGCGCAAAGGGTATGCTAGTTAGCGCGTAGGATAGCTTTAGCGTGTTGGGGAAACAAGGTAGTGCAAATGGTATGATAGTTAGCGCGTGATAACAAGATGGCGCATAAGGTGTGTTTTATAGCACATACGTGGTAGCTTAGCACTTTGGAGCCCTGATTTAGCGCGTAGGGTAAAATGTTGGAAAAAAAGTTGTTTTTTTTAAAATTTGTCATGAGTGAAATGGATTGGATAGGTTGCGTAGATGTCGATATGGGTTCATCGATTGCCTGATATGGTTTGTGATCCGATGTGAGTCATGTTTTGTGATGATGTATGATTCTAATATACTGCTGGATTGTGATATGAGTCTGTGGTTGATATGGATCTTGTTTCAATATGAGTCACTTTTTGATATGAGTCAAGTTGTTGATATGAATCTGATTTCGTTATGGGTCCTTGAGCCGATATGGGTCTTTGAGTCGATATGAGTCTTGATTTCGATATGGGTCTTGATTTTGATATGGGTCTGATTTCATTATGGGTCCTGATTTTGATATGGATCCGATTTTGTTATGGGTCTTTATTTCGCTATGGGTCTGATTTCGCTATGGGTCTTGATTTCGATATGGGTCTGATTTCGTTATGGGTCTTGATTTCGATATGGGTTTGATTTCGTTATGGGTCTTTATTTTGATATGGGCATATGATTTTGTTATGGGTCTTTATTTTGATATGGGTCTAATTTCGTTATGGGTCTTGATTTCGATATGGGTCTGATTTCCTTATGGGTTTTTATTTTGATATGGGTTTGATTTCATTATGGGTCTTTGAGTCGATATGGATCTTGATTTCGATATGGACCTTTGAGTCGATATGGATCTTGATATGATGTGAATATGTTTTTGATGTGTTTTTTATATGATTCATTTTTTCAAGTTGATTTGTTGTTGATTTTTTGATAGATTTAATGGAATCAAGAACTGATGATGGATATGTGTTGATTTGCAGGCAGAGCTTGGTGTACTACAAACTCGGGAGCGATTCGTGAAGCCATGGACACTTATCCTGCACTTGTCACAGGCTGACAGAGATGTGATTGAGAGATATGGGTTATCATCTTTACTAGACATTCCCCAGTCTATCATTAATTAAGGGCTACTAACAGCGTTGGCAAAGAGGTGGCACATCGATACGAACACCTTTCATTTGGCAACCAGTGAGATGATAGTTACACCAGAGGACTATTATCAGATTCTACAGATTCTTGTGGTTGGGGCTCTGCTACCCTATGAGCAGACCGAGAAGGGTAGCATAGAAGCTCTCCATCGTATTTTTCAGGATGATCACATTAGTGGCTATGAGATCCCATGGCAGGAGTTTTTGGATTTGGGTTATGCTCCACTGCCATCAGCATTAGCAGGATTCATTGGTGGTTTCCTGTGTCCCGACCGTAGGTCGAAGGGACTATCCATTGGATGGGGATTGGTTTTGGAGAATATGGTGATGTAGGGACGCAGGTTTGCATGGGGGTCTTGCATGTTGTCCCACCTATACAGAGAGCTCCATCGGGTAGTATATCTGGGATACACTAGTCTATCAGTTGGGGTGACATTATTACAAGTGTGGGCCTGAGAGCATATACTAGTGTTGAGATTGCTTGCAGATAGGGATAGGCTAGTTGGTCGGGCATATGCATATGGGTATATAGGTGTAGTTGTCCAACATAAGCTGGAAAAACTAGAGCACTAACGAAGGGCATTGGATGACATCGATACGGCCATTTGGAGACCATATATGGATTGCGAGGTGTGGGCAGAGGATGGGCTAGAGATGCCCTATGTATATATGTCAAGGTACCTGATTGGGTGGATGCCCTTTATCATTGAGCAATTTTTTCATATCCTCGTTCATCGGCAGTATGGTAGATAGCAGGAGATACCACAAGGAGCCTATTTGTATGCTCGTCGACGACATGATGTGCTAGAGTGGGGGCCTACCCTAGATAGTGGAGTAGTCATGGATGAGTACATGACCTAGGTAGGATAGATATGGGATTACGGGGTCAGGGTAGTGGATGACTGGATGACAGAGGAGTTCTCAGCCTACTTCGTGGCACATGCAGTGGTGTGCATATCTGATCCGGCAGAGTTGTTGCCATCTTTTGATGATGATAAGGAGGAGTAGCCACAAAGGTGAGTGGGTCTTATATGGAGAGAGGAGGATGAGGGAGAGGAGGGAGGAGATGGAGGTGGAGGCAGTGGTGGAGGAGATGGAGGTGGACGGGGTGGTGGGGGTAGAGGTGGACAGGGTGATGGAGATGGCAGAGGTGGAGGGGTTATAGGTGGAGGGGGTGGTGGAAATGGCAGAGGTGGTCTCATTATTGGTGCGGGTGGGGGTGGTAGGATAGGTGCAGTGTTAGCTACTATGGGAGGGATAGAGGATGGCAGACGACCTACCCAAAGGAGGAGATCTGACGTTCTACCTCTACCAACACCTCAGACAGGGACCGGTGCAGGTAGGACTACGACACAGGTACCCGTTTAGATCAGGGTGTCGACCTACCAGTAGGATTCTCATATTAGATCACTACAAGTATCGGTGCAAGAGTTGCAGGCATAGGTGCTAGTGCATTAGCGACAGATTACGCAACAGCAAGCAGAGAGGGATACAATAGTAGAGCGTCAGGGCTGAGTAGAGGTCCTTGCTGACAGGTTAGAGAGAGCCACAATCAGTAACCTACTCTGGGACACACTGAGCTAGAGATATAGTACTCGACAAAGGAGGTCGAGTATTATAGGCATTTGTATGAGGATATGGTCCCTTGAGATCATAGAGCTCTTAGCTATGATGTAGTGGCATACACTCGATCCGGATGTAGTCATACAAGGACAGAGAGTAGAGGTATTATGGGGCCTACACGACATGACCCATCTAGTGGAGATTCGGGAGCTGGGACATCTACTGCCAGACCGTCTACCTTAGGAGATAGTCATACCTGAGAGATCTGTCATGTTGTATTGATCACTTTGTTGTTTTGATAGACATGATATCCATTGTACATTTTGATAGTTTTGAGATATATGATATATGATATATGGCATTGATTTTCTCTGATCCACATGTGATGTTTTACTGATGATGATATGATTTATGATGTGCATTATGTTTTGATATGATGATACTATGAGGATGATTAGATGTTTAGATAATAATGATGCTCTTGATCTCTGAATGTTGATTTATATGATGATGTGAATGCATGGTTCGTGATGAATAAGTGTTTGTGATATGCATTGTGGTGTTTACTTTTATACAAGATGGAATGTTATCTGAATGTTTATGATTGTGAGATGTATTTTGAAAATGAGATGTAAATGATAATGATAAAGATATTAGATGTATCTTGAAAATGAGATGTAAATGATAATGATAATGATATTAATGAAATATTTAAATGATATGTATCTTAATATAAGTTTAAGATGATATGCAATCTACTGTAATTGTATGCAACTAAATGATCACTTTAATTTTGTCATTGTCATTCCTGTTTAGTCACTTGTTTGTGTTATTTTTGTCATCATTGAGATTTTGATATGTTCAAAGTTAATACAAGCATCATGGTATAATTGAACCATAATGACCTAAGTATAACTTACGTGGATTTTTTATATTGCAAGATGACACAAGCGTCGAGGTATAATTGAACCAAGACGGCCTAAGTGTTGCTTGCATAAAACAGACAAGAGTTAACCATTTTTATGTGCAAAATGGAAAATGTATTCAATGATATATTTCCAATCATGTCTCAAGACAAATTTTCACCATACGAATGATCTCTTTATAGATAGAAAACCAACGAAAAATATCAGATTCCTTTGTTGCTTCTGTAGCTCAGTGCATCCTTGAGTAGCTCAGGAGATCTAATGATTCAAAAATCAAGATACAAATAGTCAAGACTTCATGCCAAAATATAAACAAGACACAATTCAAAATATATCATCCATTATGTGTGTGTTGAAGTTGTAGTTGGATAATGATCATGATTTCTAGTCCGATGAGCAGTTTTGACAATTGTTTCCCTAGTATGTTGCGATCCTTGTTTGTTGTCTGAATGCTAAAGTGAGATGAATGCTGCCCCCAATTATGGACACTTTTCTATGTAGATATATACTATTATCATGAAGCCATGCTGGGATATGATACAAAAATTGTTTAGAGAATCAAGGACAATGACTACACTAAGTATGTCTGGGATAATGTTGCATGTATAAGTGTTTGGTGATGGCCATGGGATTAGATCAGATGGATCAAAGATATGATGTGAGTACTGATAGATAGAGGAGTTTTTCTCTCATAAATAGCACCTGTTGTGAGGTTTTCACCACTTGTTTTTATTGCACTTTTTTATTTATTTTTCATTTTCTTGTATTTTTTTTTTTTTTTTGATTTTTTTTTTTTGCTTGATTTGTAGATTGGTGTGCAAATGCAAATAAACACAGAAAGAAATAGTAAAACTGCAAAATAGAAAGCGAGGCAGAAAGAAAGTGTTTTTGGTTGATGAAATATTGCCAAGAACTAGGGATGCTCCTACATCACTATCATGCACCTCAAACAATTTGCATCTACATGGTGGCATATAGAGGAACAAAAGATTCATCTTGAGCTTATCTGAGTCTCTTGGGATATATTTTTGGAGAGGTTCCGAGCTTGATTCTTGTCTAATCATTGGAGACAAAGGAGAGTAGATGATTTCCATGATTTACAACAAATGGCTATGTAAGTGGAGAAGTATGAGCACCGCTTCTATGATCTTAAGAAGTATGCAAATATTCCTGAGGACGAGGCTATGTTAGCACAACATTTTATTTGGGTTCTCAATTTTTGCATTAGTGGCGAAGTTCGGATCTTTGAACCTAAGACTATGGAGGTTTCAGTCAAGAAGACATGGTTGATAGAGGAGAAACTAGCATTGGCTCTTGGAGGATAGTCAGGTGTTCAGCTGGGTAGTGCCCCTCCACTAGGTTCAGGTACGAGAAGTAATCAGTTTCAGGAATCAAGACTTAATAGGATTTTCATGACACTGCCAAAGGGAGGTCATTTTTAGAAGAAGCATAAAGGTTTTCAAAACATTCATCATGCTCATGGTGGAGGTTAAATTAGTCATCAAAGGATCATAATTAGAGTCGCACTAAGCGTAACCAACCTAGTCATTTTACTCAGAGTGCTCCACAATACTTTGGCAGAGGTAGTGTCCAGTAGTCTAGTGCACCTTTTGGAGGTCGATGTTTTGGCAAAGATGGAGGATGTTATTCATGTGGTTAGCATGGTCACATCGCAGTTAACTATCCTTAGAGGAACACTTTTGTACCTGGTCAGAGGCTAGCTGATTATGAACTTCAATAATTGGAGATGCTGATAGATCTCGTCGAGTTTTTGCAACTGATAATCACTAAGCCGAGCATCAAGGAATAGTAATCAAAGCATCAAGTTTGTTACATGTGATATTCACATTTCTATATTGTTTGATTCTGGTGCTTCTGATTCTTTTATCTCCCCTTCCCTAGTTGAGAGATGTGGGTTAGCAACAACAAGGCAAAATGATAGGTGGCAAGTAGAGTATAAGATGGTAAAAAATACTTAAGCATGTTACGATAATAGATTTATTGATTTTTGATAGAGATGGAGATATTTTCTTCACATAACTACTCTTAGATATAAGAAACCCAATAAAAATGAGTCATGTCCCTAATAGAGGCTCTTCCTTTGGTGAAGATTATTAAAGTTGATGCAATTTTAAAATTGCTTGAAGAAGATAATGCCTACCACCCAAAATAGGATTTAGAACATTTTAATTTTATTCCCCCTATCTTGACTTAGAGAGATAATAAAGTTTGTATTGACCCTATCTTATTGGGGGAGGTTAACCATGTTGTTTTCTCAATTAAGGGATGCAAGTTTTTTGGTGTAAACGACTTTTATCATACTTTCTTTCATAGATTATATATTATCATCAAAATGAGATGGTGAAATCTCTACTCAATAACATAGAAATATTCTTAGGGAGATTAATAATACCTTTCTTGTGCTTGTTCCAAATAAATTAGTGGCAAAGGATTTTAGACTGATAAGTTAATGCAACATATCCTAATGTAAAATAATCCCTAAGATATTAATCTTAAGGATTCAAATGCTTCTTCCTTCTCTTGCACACATAAACCATGTACCAATAGAGAGAAATGAAACATAGTTCTTGTGATATTAATTGGTTGGGCTCTAAGTTTAGATAAGAGGCCTCTATACATCTTCTCCACACTTTCAACCATGGGGCTTCCCTAAAAACTTAGGAATAAAGAGAATATGTTGCCAAATGCCAACCGCAATACCATGTAGGAAAAATGAATAATCATCATGTGCAATAAAAGATTTAACATATGTGAGTTTGGTAGTCATAGAAGATCATATAATTATAATAAAAAATCTAGTCAAATACAAAAAAATAATCTATTTAACTATGAAGCCTTTATATTCTTTTGGAAATGGCAAAGAATTTATTTGTGTTATTATTAATTATTTCATTTAATAGATAATTGTTACTTCTTTCTAATAAAATGCTAGAAACAAAATAATAGGAAACTAGTTGAGTAAAGTAGAATATTCAAAAATCATTGCACATTTTACACATATTTACTATTCAATGAAAACATGAAGACTATCAATGAGCACATGAGATTCGATGTGTGATTGAGTGGCCTAGGTTCTCCCAGATTATTCAAATCATCTTAGCATGCATTTCTACTTATCTTACCTCTCTAATATTGTAGTACTATAAGATCTTCAAATTTAATGTCTTTTAGTGTTACACATAGCGATTAAGAAAAATGCATTTCAATGGAATTAGTTGATATTTAGTAAAATATTCATATCACCTATAACCATTAATATGAAAAATATTTAAAGCATATTGAAATATTTAGCGACACAAATCCTTTATAGACATCCAAAATTGGGGAAAAATATTATAGAGAAAATTTGATCTTTTCTAAGCTTACTACCTTTTCCTAAACATCTTGAATTTTTTTGGTTGGTTTTTTAGTTATTTTTCTTCAATATTTATTTTTGAAGGAAGAAAACCCTAATTCACACTTAGAGATTGTTGGAATAAAAATAATTTTAACTTTTGAATAATTAAAATTATGTACCAATGACATAATGACATAAATATATGTTATAATTTACAAAGCATGCAAATAAGACATTTTGACTATCATATATATTAAGACCACATATAATAATGGATGGTAGCTATTACAAAAATCAAGCATATTGAGAGATCCATGTAAATATAGTAACAATTGAAAATCACTTAATGTAATAGATAAGTGCCTATACAAAATCAACGATGTAATCTATTTTAAATTCAACTAGTGAAGATCTAATAATTTTTTGATTGAGTTCTCTCTTGCTTATATGTTCTTTTAGTATATCTTGTGCATCTATTTTTGACAATGTTTAGTTCAATTGGAAGGTAAAAGGACTAAGTGTGTTTAATGAAGGGTACTCTCCTTACAAAATCAAACACACAACAACAACAATAGAGAAATAAACAAAACAATGCAAGAAATAAACACTTGCTTTCTATTGTCTCATTGAAATGAAATTGAAATATTAAAGAAATTACAAACTACAATCATATGGCCTTTCTAATTAGCAAAATTTGTAAATCAGAGCCACAATCTTCACTTCTAAACTATCTATTGTAACCCTCATCCACATTCTTTATCTAGAATATGTAATCGCCCAAGAATATTCTGGTAAGTGTAAATTCTCTCAAAAAGATATTTTGATAGCAAAAATCCTTAGGATCATAACTTTTGATCCTACCATTGGCTTTTCAATAATTATATATTTTCCAAAAGCCATAAGAAAAAGTCATGTCCTAAAAATATGCCTAAAGGAGTATATTTTGATTTTCGACCAATTCATCCATAGACATATGTTAGAGATGCATCATAATTATTTAGACATGGCTAAATATTATTTTTGCTCCATTTGCTAGTCTCGGATTTGGTAAGAACTTGGTAGCTTCATTGGGATTTACAAGATGCCACCTGTAAAAGTAGAGAAATAAATAAGATGTTATAATTTTGGAATATTAATTAAAGATCTCAATATATTGAAATATATGATAAATTATAGTATAAAATTAGAGAAACACTACCAACTAATTTTTAACTAACATAATGCCAATTAAAATTGTATCACATGTATAATTTCAAATTTTTCAAAAAATTAAGAAAAAATAAATTATAAAAGAATAAGAAAGTTACTTATAGTCAACACATATTTGGTGTAAGAATATTAGTAGTTGCATTTTAGCAAGGTTATTTCCAGGGCATTGCCTAGAACCGTGACCAAACACATTATAAACTCCAGAGCTTAAGTTAAACTCCTGTACAAAAAAAAAATGAATTAGTAAATCTTAGAGGTTAAATTATAAATTTAATTTTTTTTAATATATATTTTTTATTAAATCATAATATTTTATGAGAGTTTTAAAGTTAAAGCTTACATCCCATCTATCAGGATTAAATGTTAAAGGATCTTTAAAGTATTGAGGATCCACATGGAGTGAGCGAAGCCAAACTATTACTTTCCATCCTTTTGGAAACTTGTAACCTGGATCACATAAAGTGCTTTTGTCAACTTGAATAATATTTGAAACATCTCACGTCAATTTATTTCTTTAACCTGAGTAAGAGAATTTACCTTTAAATTTAGTGTCTTTTGACACTGTTCTAAACATAAAATTTGCTACATTTGCAAGTCTAATAACTTCATCCACCACCTACACTAACATTAACACAGGTAAAAAGATGGCATAGCAATAATCACAATTTATTTACTTAAAAAAAAGTAACAATCACAATTTTAATGAGCAGATTAAAACTCTTAAATTAATAGATTGATTCTTTCTATTTATAAATCATAATATTGTAAGATAATAACATATTAAATACAACCTTTAAAGTATATGTCATTTTCTTGACATCATTGTAATTCAGAAACTTATCCTCTCCCTTCTCCTTTTTGATGGTAAAATTTTCCTCCTATATCATACCCATATTATATTGGTTAGACTAAAATAAAATTTAAGGACTATTATAAAATATTTAGATTAACAAATTAAATAAAAATGTTTTTTTTTTCAATAGGATTAAAAAAATATATTCAAGTTGATTATAATAACAATATTATATTAATCAAAGTAATAAATAACAATTTTATTAGAAATAAAAAATATTAACAAATAATAATAAATATATAGACTCAAATTGATAAGTATTTAATTTTGAATTAAATTTTTTACCTTTAATTTAGAAAGAACATTGGGGTATTTAGACAAGTAATAAATAGCCCATATCATTGAGCTCGCAGTGGACTCATATCCGGCTAAAAGCATGGAAGTTAGGTTATCAACAATTTCTTCTTCATTCAATTTTTTACCATTGAAGTCCACTAAATCCATCAAATTTGATAAAAAATCTGCCATCATATTCTCCTTGTTCACTTTCCTACTATGTATTTCAGAACATACAATAGCTGATAACCTTCTTCTGCACTGTATAACAAAATGAGTTAATGCATTCATTAAATAAGATGTAATTAATATTTTTTAATACTTTTATTTCTAAAAAAATAAGATTGGCAAAATTAATAATAAAAAAAATGACTATTTAAAATTCATTCATTAACATATTTCAAATTCAAAATTTTGAATAAATTACATTATTTTTAAGATACTTTCTAAGTAAATAATATTGAATTTAATTTTTAATTTTATATAAAAAAATTAGTAAAATAAATTTATAGTTCTATGTCAAGTACTAAAAATCAGTGGAAAATAGAATAGCTCTTAAGTAAAAGTTACTTGTGTCACTTCAAAGAAACACAAAGGATGGGAATGAAGTTGTGCCATATAGATAGGATGAGTAACTTCTTCAGCTTTATGTGAGGTGAGAACATGAATTAATCATATGCTAGAAGACCTAGAACTAGGACTTTAGGCAAAGATGGAAACAAAAAGGGAAGGATGAATTAGAAGGCTATAAGAGAAATGACAAATGATGTGGTTAATTGTAGTTATAGTACCTCGAAAATGAGTGATTGAAAATCTATAGCCAAAAATAATCAATAAAAGCCATTTTCAATAAATAGAGCAACTCGAGAAACTTTAGGATGGTTAATAAGTCTTGTTATTTTATTCTAAATGTTAAAAGACCTATGAATAGGTCTTTAAATGCTAATATAATAAGGTTTATAAGCATACCTCCTTAGTTTTTAATCGCAAAGGGACATCTAGCAACATGGTTATTATGTGGAATCATTATAGTGTATGATCCAAAATTCAATTTGATTCATAAAATTATTTTAAAGAAATTGAATGGATAAATGGTGACTTTAATATCTTTTCTTGATATTATAAGTAAAATGTTGGGTATAATCAAGTCCATTGATAGCATTGAGTATGTCTTGGTAACTTAATTTATAATATAATTTGATGGAAGCTTAAAACTAAGAGGGGATAGTTAAATACTTGGTCAAATAGAAGGCTAGGCAATAAACTTAATTAAGTTAGATTAGAAAGAGCCCTAATTTCTATGGATGTGATGCTTCCTTTCTATTTTCATTCTTATTTATCTTGGACCAAATCAAATCCCAATTCTTTCACATCGAACCTTGAAAATGATAATAAGAAGAGGTGTCCTTTAAGATTTGAAAATAAATAACTACTTTACCTGGATCTTGAAAAGAAACTTAAAAAATGGTAGAAGATAGTTAAAAAACTTAAGAATGTTAAGATAATAGCTTTATAAATTTTTGATAAACATAGATGTATATCATTTTTCCACATCACTACTCTTAGATATAGAAAACCCAATCAAAATAATGAGACTTAGGTCCCTAATGGAGGCTCTTCCTTTGGTGAAGATTCTAATAAAGATGCCTACAACCCAAATTCAAATTCGGAAAATTTTAAGGTTATTCCTCCTATCTCAACTTATAGAGATAATAAGGTTTGTATTGGACCTATCTCTAGATTTCATCATACTTTAAGATTTTAGATTATAATCAAACATGAGGTGGTAAATTCTAGTCAAGAATTCATAGAAATATTCTTGGGGGGATTAACAATACCTTTCTTGTGTTTGTCCCAAATAAATTGGTGGCAAAAGATTTTTGACTCATACATTAACGCAATCTATAATGTAAAAAAAATCCCAATTACAATACCAAAACAATATACTTCATTTATTAGAAGTCAAATCTAAATTAATTTAAATTAGTTTAGAAAAAGTGCTATTTTTTGGGGGGGATTTGATGCTTCCTTTCTATTTTTTTTTAGTCTCTTCACCTTGGATCAAATGGAATCCCATGTCTATCACACTGAACTTTGAAAATGACAAAAGAGATGTTTTTTTAGATTTGAAAACGTGCAGCTACTTTATCCAAGTCTTGAAAAGAAATATAAAGAATGGTAGGGGATAGATGTGAAAGGACAAAAATGTAAAAAATGGTAAAAAAATACTTAAGAATGTTAAGATAATAGCGTTATTAATTTTTTTTTTATAGAGAGAGATATTTATATTTTTTTCACATCAATATTCTTAGATATAAGAAACCCAATAAAAATGATACTTATGTCCCTAATAGAGACTCTTCCTTTGGTGAAGAGTATTAAAGATGATGCAATTATTTTTCTTCCAAACATTGGTCGAAGAAGATAATGCCTACCATCCAAATTAAGATTTAGAAAATTTTAAGGTTATTCCCCTATTTTGACTTAGAGAGATAATAAAGTTTGTATTGACCAGGTATCTCATTGGGGGAGGTTAAGCATGTTGTTTTCTCATTTGAGAAATGTAAATCTCTTGGTCTAAATGACTCTAATCATACTTTATTTCATAGATTATAGATTATCATCAAACATACGATGGTGAAATCTCTATTCAAATATTCATAGAAATATTCTTAAGAAGTTTCACAGATAAACCACATATAAACCACATACCTTAAGAGCGAAATGAAATGCAGATCCTGGAATATTAATTGGATGGGCTCTAAGACCAGATAAGAGGCCTCTGTACATCTTCTCCATGCTTTCAACCATGGGGCTCCTCTCAAAGCTCAGGAATAAAGAGCATATGTTGCCGAATGCCAACTGCAATACCAAAACAATATACTTCATTTAGTACAAGTCAAATCTGATATAATTATACATAATGCAATGTCAAATCCTTTCCTTGCATGTTAATTCTTTTCAGAACAACAAAAAGTGAATACTTACAGATTTGAGTTCATCAGCAGTATGGATTTCGCCCTTAACAGCCCAGTTTTCGAAGGTTTCCTTGAATACAGGCTGTAGTTTGATGAAAATATTTTGCAGAGACTTGGGACTGTTAACGGCTTCGAGTAAAGAGCGTCTCATACGCTTGTGTTGTTCTCCTTCGACCATGGTGATTGACTGTTCTCCAAGCAGTTTAGGACATGGCCAACCTGCAACAAAGCTTCCATCTTCTGTGCCTCTCCCCATCACAAACTTGTTGAACTCTGGAGAGCATGTTATAATTGCAGGGAAGCTAAACATATGGGTTCTATAGATCCCAGTATTTCCATATCTGCAAAACATAACCATATATCAATATAACTGAACTACAGCAATATTAAACTTTCGGCTTAAACAGTATATTTTATGCTTTGATTTGTTTAGATGGCTTTTCTTAAATCATGTTGATAGATGGGTCTTATTAAAAATAGACAGTGATTTTAGATTAACCATCTAAACAAATCAAAGCTTAGAATACACAGTTTAAATCTGATTATACTAAACAACTCTTCCATAGTAATAAACTATTCTTGAATATCAGAAAATTTAAAGATACAATATATTTATATAAAGATGAGATTTGAACTGAAAAATAGATAAAAGATAGACCAATTACTTAGCAAATCTCTTCCATATAAAATCATCTGGTTTGCCAGTGAACTTGAAATACCATAAAAAGCTCAGCAGCTCTCCAACAATAGGCCATCCCATATCACCAGGAGGAAGCTGTCCTCCTGTATTGGATTTAAAATGTGGGTAACAATACCACCAGTGATTAAAGGATCTGAGCACCCATTTAAGCAATGGGATTAATCCCAACAGAAATCCTGTCATCCATATCTGAGTATCCATACATGTAAGCTTATCTCTTATCTTGCCTCCTCAGATCTCATAATATGTAAGATGCTCTTTGCTTTCAATTTATAGAATTATATGTTTTGGCTTTGTTCAATGCCATGGTACCTATCATCATAATGGATATTCTCTTTCTTATTTTTAACAAGAAGAAAATACAATGCTCTTTGTTTTACACCCCAAATCTCTTTGTAATACCCAAACAGCAGCAAAGACAAATGTGATGTATGTTGACTGCAGCCGATTACATTTTGACAAATATAAATAATATTAATATTCAATTTTGAATATTAGTATAGTGGTAATAAATTTTGAAATATTGATGTAAAAAATTCATACATAATCAAATTTAGAAAAAATAAAACTCAATTTATAATATGTTCATTTAATTAGGTAGTTATAAGTGATATAAAGATAGCTAATTTCTTACATTCACATAATTAGGTACATGGAATTTACATCTGACTTAACTGTTTATTAGCTATTATTTTAACTTCTCAATAACTATGTGGACGAGAAGAAAAAAAATACACTCTTCAAAATGTGCAAGATACCTGCTACAGGCCATTAATTATTTCACAGCCGTATCATTAATATTGATTTTACAGGCAAGCCATTCATTATTTTCAGGTACGATAAATTAATCCGTGTCAATAATTGTAAGGTACGCTGCTGTGTCAATAATTGAAGAATAACTGTAAGGTACGTTGGTGTGTCAATAATTGAAGAATATGAATATAAAAATATATTTTACAGGCAGGCCACATGGGGGACTGTGATGTTGTCTTGGGAAAAACGTTTGCCCACGTGGGTGTGAAGACACTATGATGTCGGAATCCATGTGATATGTAGAGTAGTTTATATATATATGTGCCTATGAGATCTTTGTCTTATTATTAATTTTATAGTTATTTTGGTCATTTAAAAAATATTTTAATTTTTTAAAATTAAATTCTATAGTTTTCAGCACAAAGTCACAAGTTTTTGTTCTTCATTTTTAAGCCGATAGGCTTGAGTGCGAGCTTTTGCCTTCCATCAATGGGTGAGTCTTCCGACGCTGACGACAGTGGCAGGTTATTTCCGTCAGTGGGTGAGTCTTTCGATGCTGATGACCGCTAAGTTTTTCAAGCGATCGAGTTTTAAAAGTTATTTTGTGCTTGTTGTCGTCAATTGTGACATGTGTCCTCGCTTGCACGCATCTCGATCAAACCGCCCAACCTTAATGGGTAAGTGCAACAAGATGGTGAACAAAAAGGGGGTATAAGTGGCCACTTTTTTTTTTTTCTTTTTTGAAAACAGGTAAACCTTAACTTTAAAGAGATATTTGAAGGTCATGCACTCAAAACTAGGAGTTGAGAAAAGAATAAGAATTGTAGGACTCTGAATCTAGTTTCTAAACTACTAATTTTTTTTTAATTGGATAAGATTAAGAGGGTCAAACTTTTCACGTACGAAAAACTATTCCTGATTTTTTTCATAAAAACATAACATATTTGTTTTCGTGCGCTGCACAAAATATATAGTTAGATTTAGTATTTTGCAAAACCCTTTGCTAGGATGATAGGTAAGAGTGATATCTAGAAGTTGTGTATTTTTTTGTAATTTTCCGTTGAGTTTTTTTTTTAATATGTTTTTTTGAAGTGACCGCATCCTGAAAATTTGGTACCTATTCGTGTGTTGGGCATAACTTGCATCAAAATAATAGAAATGCAAACTTTTTTTTTAAAAGTGTATAGAATCTAGTGTAGAACAATAATATGTAATTTATTTTGAACTTGGTCAAGTATATCAAAAATTATTAAAAAAATGGTAGGCATATGTCTGTGAAGACTGGCAAGGCATTAATAAAGAAAATTAAAATTTACTATGCTAATGTTGTCCAAAATAAGAAAAAAGTATATGGTCATAAAATTGAGAAGATGTGTGAGATTATGGTGGTAAGTTTATAGATACCCACTTGAACATTTGTACGCCTGATGACGATGAAGTCGAAAAATCATGTTGGATGATGAAAAAACGTGTAAAGGGACAAAAATGAGAGGAAAATAGGCTTGCAAGCCTTAGGGTCGTTTTCCAACCCTCTTACCAAGCAAAAATCCACACAAGTTTTGAGAAACAAAAAATACTATTCGCAGTTCTAAATAACCCGTACGGGTTATGTAGAACTAAAACCATTATTTTGTGTTTCACAAAACCCATACAGGTTATGAAGGCATAATAACGTATGCTTGTAAACTTAGAATTTACTACAAATATGTATATACATAGATATATAATATGTGTTTATGTATGTATATATACATATCTATAGTTATATATGCATATATTTATATAGATATATGTATGTATGTTTGTATACATGCATGTATATCTTCTTTTTCTCTCTCTCTCGTCTTCCTTCTTCCATCACCGTCTCTGTCTATTTTGATCCCTAATTATCCTCCTTGAATTCTATCTTATCTCTCTCCCCCTCACACTTCTCTCTCTATCGATTCTCTCACCCTTTTCTCCTTCTCGTTCTCTCTCTACCTCATGTCTCTCACCTTCTCCTCCACCTACTCTCTCTCTCTCTCTCTCTCTCTCTCACACACACACACACACACACACACACATTATCCTATCCTATTCTCACCCTCTCCCCCTTCTCTCTCTCTCTCTCCCTCTCTCTCTCCCTCTCTTTATCCTATTCTCCCCATCTTCGCCCTCCCCCTCCCTCTCCCTCTCCCTCTCCCTCTCTCCCAATTTCTCCTTTATCTCTCCCCCTCTCTCTCCCTCCCTCCCCCACTCCTTAACCCCTTCTCTCTTTGTCTCTAAGTCTCTCTCCACCCCCCTCTCCTTATCCTATTCTATTCCTCTCTTCCTATCTCCTATTCTCTCTCTCTCTCTCTCTCTCTTTGTCTCTCTCTCTCCCTCTCCTTTTCCCAATTTATCTCCCTCTCTCTCTCCCCCTCTCCTTTTCCCAATCTCCCTCTCTCTCTCCCCCTCTCCTTTTCCGAATCTCCCTCTCTCTCTCTCTCTCTCTCCATTCCCCTCTTCTTATCCCCCTCTATCTCTCTCTCCTTATCCTACTCTCTCTCTCTCTCTCTCTCTCTCTCTCTCTCTCTCTCTCTCTAGGTATGTGCAGTATCATAGTGTGCCAAAACAGACCCTTAAGTGGCAATGAAATTTCAAAAAATCAGAGTTATGCAACTTGACATGAAAATTTGAATAAGTTGTGAACATTATTTTTAAAATATGTAAGAAGAGAATCTATAGAAAATTGAATGTAGTTTCTAGGCTACTAGTTGTTTTGTGAAAAAAAAAACCTATTCGATGAAAATTTCAATGCAATGGTACTAAAATTTCAGGAAAAAGATAAGAAGTAGACGTATGTCTGACCACCCTAATCACAATCAAATCATAATATTTTTTTATAATATTTATAATATAAGTATTAGACTCGTGTCTGGATGTGACACATATTTTTATAAAGTAAATAATTATTTATGAATTTTTTACTACAACTTTTTAGAAATTCAGAAACTTCTAGGTCTGACCACCTTAACTTGGTCAAAACCTTATGAAATTTAATTTTTTTTAATTTTTCCCTATAGTAGACGAAGTATAGGATGTGATGCATGTTTCGGATTCAAAAAATGTTATGCCATTTGAAAGTTATAAGTGTTTTTCAATCAGTCTATCAATTAGAACTATTGTCAGAATTCAATTAGAAAATAAATAATAATTATTTATTGAAGTCGAAATAAGAAAATCCTTATATTGTTGGAAAGCTCAGAATGTCCTTAAAAAACCCTTTTCATTTTATCAATTTTGGCTACAAAAAAAGTCATCAGCCACCAGTGTAAAGTCTGAAAAATCAAAAGAGATGAAGTTTGGATGGAGGCAGTTAGACCTAGAACTATCTGGATTATAGAGATGGGATATGAGGTGGATTCACACATCTTGGATTCATATGCTAAAATACTCCTAGATGCTCCACCGAAACCAACAGAGGAGATAATTGGTAATGCGGAAACTATTGAAAGTGGTGTTGCTATGATGAAGCAGAGAAAGAAAAGAAAAAAGGACATGAAAGATGCTTCTAATTTTGTTGAGATTGTCAAGAAAGGCTTATTGAAACTAGATCCGATGAAAGATGTTTTTGAACAAGAAAGAAAATCATAACAACAACCAGTAGCACATATCTCTCATGTGGGTACCTCATCTGATTCTGACAATGGTAAGGCCATTGAATTCAAGAGAGTGGACAGGAAGAAAATAAAATGCTCATCGGCACCTGCTCCTCCTAAGAAATCAAGGACACTCAGAAAGAAGCAACGGGCTATAAGAGAGCCTAGTATTCCTAAGAAGAAAGTTACTCCAAAGAAGAAATATGAACCAAAGGAACCGGATACTCTTTCATCGGAAGAGTTAATCAGTGAAATTACTCAAGATGGTAACCTTAGCAATGCAAATAAATTTTATCATTCTTTTAAAGATTCGGATAAGGAAACTATAGAGGAAAGTATTATTTTGTATCTAGATATCTACAAGAAGGTTCTTATTGAGGTAATAGATGTTCTACCAAATGATTTGTACTTAAGATTAGAAGCAAAGAGAATGTCTGTTATCGAACTTGATAAGAAATTGAAGGTAGAAGCTCTATTACCTGTGCATCCTGTTAATTCCAAGCATAAAATTGATGACCTTATATCTAAAGCCAATAGAATTGTTTTTGTGAGTGGTCACCGACAAGTTAGTCTTATGACCGACAGAGTTAAAGAAATTGCAGATGAAACGACTGATAAGTGGGACATATTTTTTGTTGAGAGAGAGAAGAAAGAAGAGTTAGACAAACAAAAGGTGGACAAGTCATTTACTAAGGTATATCAGAAAGATAAAGGTAAAGGGAAAATTGGCAGTATACCTGATATCATGGTTAAGGATAACCTATCGCCACCGACACAGGATACTCCACCAATAACTTTAGAGGCATCGACACAAATGGATAGTCAGCCTAGAGAGGATAAGTCAAAGGAAGCAAAAGCAGATAATGTTGATCCGGAGTCTGACATTCTTTTTACCGTGAATGTGAACACTCGGGATTTTAATATTGTAATGGACAAGGAAACGGTTGAAGTTAAGAAATCTGAATCCATCCCTGATGATACTCAACTTAACACTAAAATATCGGCAGAAGCACAAGCAGAAGTAAAAACTAGAAAAGAAACAGGGCATGAACATAATATATCTGAACCGATAGATAGTAAAACAGAAAGTAAGATAGATAGTAAGACTGAAAGTAAGATTGAATACAAGGCAGAGGAAGTGGTCAAGGTAACTGTGCAGACAATCGGAGAAGAAAAGAAACCAATTGCAAAACCAAGCACTCTGCCTAGCACCTCTACTACGGATTATAGACCAAAGAATGTTACAGATGTACTTTTAGATTCAATAAAGAAGATTACAGAATACAATGTCTTAGCATTTAAGGCCATTTATGATACTTTACCAATTTTGCAAATGATTGCACCAGCATGTAAAGTTGATCATATTGATGGATCTTTAGGTAAATTGGACACATTGTCCAAATTCATTTATTTTAATATTAAAACCGTGGATAAAATAAATGAAGAGACCATTAAGGAAAGAGTGAATAAGGAGAAAGATGAATATTTTTGACAGGACAATTAAAGACTGTATAGGACAGATTGATTCTTTGTTACCGGCACTAAATTCCACCATTCTGGAATACAAAGAGTTGTACAGGGAAGCATGTAAGTCTCACCATCTAACCAGGGATATTGATGAGGAAATAAGGAAAACACAAAAAGAAATTGATAATATAGCTAATAATATGATTGGTTCTTCATAACTTACTTCAGTTTTGGATCAGGAAATGACAATCTATGAAGAGAAGATTGAGAAATTGGAAAGGGAGAAAGAAAGACTAAGAATGAAAACCCGGGAGTTGAAGAACAAGCTTGGTCCTAGATTGGACAAGTTATTAACACACCGGAACGAGCTAAACAAGGCAACTATTCAAGGAGAAAGATCACCGGAGAAACAGATGCATTATCTCATCGGTATGATCTGACAGACTGAGACCATAATTTCTGATAGTGCTAAGTTTTTGCAAGGGCTTAACTTAGTTTTGGTAAACATTTTCTAGATTGTACATAACCAGTTAACGGTTTCTAGGTAAATTTTGAATTTTTTATTCTTTTGACATCCTTTGTCATTGATGTCAAAGGGGGAGTAGTGTAAAGAGAAAAATGTATAGAAAGAGATCATTTGGTTAGGGGGAGCACACTCAGTTTTTGGACTTTATTTTTGGATAACATTTTTTCGATTTTTTCATCAGCGTTGCCATCAATGTCAAAGGGGGAGATTGTTGGCATTATACACTCAGATGAGAATAGTTGATGTTGTCATTGATGGCAACAAACTGGTAAAATGGTTCACAAGTTACACCGGCGATAGACATCACCGACACCGACAAGCACTACAAGGTTATTCACACCAGCATCCAGTCTACTTGAAATAATATTGTTTTGTATTGTAAAAATATTTGTATAGCCGACATGATGTATTATAAAGACTCATATATGTATGAGAACTTGTAGGTCATTTTGAAATGTAATTAGGTAATGTAAGGAAGCGATATATGAGATGTGATAGGTTATGATAGAGAATGAACTATATATGCATTTTGATGTAATTACCCTATGAGCGAATAAGAGCAGAGAAGAGCGAAGCAAGGTTTATGGAAGATGTATCTGATAGAGCTTAAACCGGTACTGAATCCAGCATTGCAGATGCTATTTTGAGCAATACATTATCATTAGATTTAACTATCCAATTGTAGTCAGTGGGACTCCATTTTTGTATTGAGCAGTGAGCTCTAGGCAGTTGGCCTTCCTACATGTGCAGGCCCCTAATGTAAAAGTAATATTTATTCATATTGGCCAGTGAGTAAATATTGTGGGTCACAAATCCCACCGAGGTTTTTCCCCTACCGGGTTTCCTCGCCAAAAATATATGTGTTATGGTGTGCATTGATGGTTATACTTTTGTTTCTCTTTACTGCATCATTATTTGTTTATCGGTATATTAATTTGGGTTATAAATTTGCAAACAAGTTTAAATCTTTTGTTTACCGGTTAGACACTAATTCACCCCCCCCCCCCTCCTCTCAGTGTCTTTGGGACTGATCAAGTATCTAACAGAAATGCCTATTTATAATTATTATATATTATTATAGTAATATGTTATAGCAAATGGAACATTATTATTTTCAATTAATCTAAGATTTAAATTTAAGTGGTGAATGACTTTACAAACAGATAAATATAATAAAAAATAAAAGTAATATCTTATCTTCACAATTTACCATTTCAATTTATAAATATATTTGAAAGTTAAATATTAACAAAATATAGCCAGGTTTATTTGGGAAAATCAAGAATGCACCCAAATTGAAGAATATTCTCCACCTAGTTTGAGTGAGATTAAGAGTGGATTCTCTACACATTTAGTGCTAACATATGATTTGAAATATGATCAAGTTTAACAATTGACGAAAAAATTATTTATTTTTTAAATAAATATTTTTTTATTTTTATTTATAGTTCAAAAAATATGATTAATTAAAATAAAATAATAATGCATTATTTTTAATAGCAATGATTGATGAAATTACTTTTTACTATTACTTTATTTAAAGATGTAATGTTTAGCTATAATATTTCAAGTAATAATTTTATAAATATTAATTTATAGCATTCGTTCAAATTGTTTTTTATTAGTAAAGCAGTGTTAACTAGGGCGTTGACCCTTAACATATGTAGTCAAAAACCATCAACAGACAAAAAGCAACATCAAGAGAGATGATGTTGGCAAAAAGAACAACAACCCAAAGGCAATTAGAAACAAACACAATCAAACAGGAAATGAATCTTATCCAACCAGAGAATAGAAAAAATCCCACTCAAGGGGGGGAAGCCACCTAAACCCCAATGAGGGGGGGTTTGGGGCGAGGGAGAAGACTTCCCCTTCCACCTGCAAGCAACCACCATCCAGGCAATGTTGTCATTAGGTCCATCAAAGGAGAGATCAACCGGAAGGGACCCCATAGGGTTACAAACAGTGGTGTCAATAAGGTGTTGCAATAGAACAACATGAGGTTGTTGTAGAGCAGCGGCAGGTTCTGACGAAACAACAGCAACAACAGAAGCAGATCCAGCAGCAGGGGATCATGGTTGCAGAATATGAGAAGTAGAAGTGGAGACCTCAAGAGATGAGGCCACAATAGGAGCAACAAGGGCATCAGTAGCCGTGAGGGGCACAACATCGACATCATCCTCATGAGAGGAGCCAGCAGATGTAGAGTCAAGAGAATTGACTGTTAAGTGATCAGCATCAACATTCTTCCACCAGGTAGAGGCACCTTTGTGGCATGAAATAGAGCAATCTTAAGCAAGATGACCCATAGAGAAGAATCTCTTGTAGCGGAAGGGGAGGCCCTCAAAATCTAGCAATTATGACCAAGGCCTATCCCCCACCATAAGAACCACATCTCCCGCGAGAGGAGAGGAGATGTCAATGTCCACAAGAATGTAGGCAAAGGTAATGTGGTCCATTGAGAACGTAGCTTCATCGACCTTCAGGAAATGACCAATAGAGTTACCGATAGCCTCATAACGGGAGTGCTCCCAAAAATGAAGAGGGAGATTAATGAGCTAGACCCAAACTGAACGCACATTAAGTGGTTCAGTAAGAGGGTTAAAAGAAGTTGTCCAAGGCTTAACGGAGAGGGAGTACACTCCCCAAGCCCATAGGTTGCCCAAGACCAAATATCGATTAGCGAAAGATGTAAAGGAAGTGACAAAAAAGCCTTTAGCACAAGGGAAAATCTCAATATTGAAAGCAACCAAAGGTCACCAAGAGTCACTTACCCAACGATGAAGGTTTGGTAGAGAAGGCCAGATCCCAAAGAATCTGCACACAAGAGCACATCGTTGGTAGAACCCAATGTTGTCCACGACATCCTGTCCACAAACCACCACAGGGGAGGATTTATCACAAGGAAGAAGATGGACCCCCTTCGAGGATTGGGTGGAAGATCTGGCCACACAAGAAAAGCTACGCTTGCCAGCAAGTTTGGGCAAAGAACCAAAAGCATCAATAGCAGTCGGCAAAGCTGCAACCCTAGAATCCAAAGGGCCGACAACAGCAGGACCTGAAGAATCAGGAGGCATGGGGTTTGCACCAAGCAAATCCCCATGGGGAACATGGGGAGCTGCAACAACAACCACCTGAGGAGCATCAGACCAAACAACATCGACATCATCAAACAAACTGTGAATCACAAGAGCAGAAACCCCCACGCGAGGAAGGGGGAAGTCTGAAATTGAGGGAATGCCACAAACATCTGCAACAGATAACACTATAGGAGCAAAGACCATCGTCGAACCAGAGGCACCAACAACAACATTCAAAATGAGAGAGGCGGGAGAGTCATTGGGGAGAAGCAGGAGAGCCATAGGAGTTTTTTTTGGATAATCATAAAAATGTTCCATTCACATTGTTGTATAACACTTATTAAAATAATAAATCTTATCTAACTAAAAATGAAGTGAACTTAGATTAAATTTTCTTTCTACATTAAAAAGTGTAAAATTTTATCTAAACCTGCATAGTTAGAATCTAGCTAGGAAAGTACAAGAAGTAAACTTGCAGAATTAGAGAGAAAATTTCAGAGAAGAATGAAAATAAAACTATTTCATTGATTTACAAATGAATGAATTACATAATATATAGAGCCTTTGTTAAAACAAAAAAGGAGGAAAAACAGGAATAAAACTGAAAAAAACAGAAATATTCCTTAGTTAGCTTAACAACTAAGCAAAAAACAATTTTATCCAACTCATGGGATTAAAACAAAATTCCACAATAATAATCCTATAAATCGTGGAGGAAAAGTTTATTTTTGTGCACTAACACCCCCCCTTAAGTCTAACTAAGGAGACAAAAGCCTAAGGAAAGGAAAGAGGAAAGAGGAAAGAGGGAAAACCCAGTGGGAGCAAAATGCCCCCTCAAAATTACAAGAGATGCAACTATATGAAGTGCATAAGAACATCCTTCGATATACAAAAAAAATGTGGACAATTGTCTACCATAGTGTTGAATGAAGAACCTCCTCAAAAGCCAAGATGATGATCAAGATCAAGAATCTGCATGAGTGCCCTCGACGACACTATTCGACAAAACATATGTTTGTCAAAGATACAGAAGACAACAATCTACATGAGTGACCCCAACGACACTACTCGAACAATAATCAAATGGAAAACAAAGGCAAAACATCTGATATTCGAAGATGCAAGTGGCACATGAATCTGCACGAATGACCCCAACAACACTACTCAACCATGGAAGAAGAAGTTGCTAGTCGAAAATACATGTGCCAATAGTCTAAAGAGCTGATCAAACTTGGAAACAAAACTAAGGAAGCTTTAACACTGATAGAAGAAAAACTCCCTTATAATATGACAAAGGAGAGACATGGCAAGTCAATTGAAATGATGTGTCACAAAGGAGAAGATGAAAGCAAGACCCGTGCAAAAAGAGAATAAACAAAGGAAGCAGTGAGCATGCTCTAGAAACAAAGGTTTACATCAGCTTCCATTCTTTAGAAATCTGCCTGCAAATAATTTGTGTTTATCTTCTTCTTCTTAGCTCCTAGGCTCTGATACCATGTAAAATTTTATCTAAACCTACACAGTTAGAATCTAGCTAGGAAAGTGATAAGTAAACTTGCAAAATCAGAGAGAAAATTTAAGAGAAGAATGAAAATAAAACTATTTCATTGATTTACAAATGAATGAATTGCATAACATATGGAGCCTTCGTTAAAACAAAAAAGGAGGGAAAAAAGGAATAAAACTGAAAAAAAAAAGATATTCCTTAGTTAGCTTAACAACTAAGCAAAAAATAGTTTTATCCAACTCATGGGATTAAAACAAAAATCCACAATAATAATCCCATAAATCGTGGAGGAAAAGCTAATTTTTGTGCACTAACAAAAAGTTTATATAAAATTAATATGAATAATCATTAGTCACTTATTATTTCAAATGTTGAACTGTTACTTTACAAAGTCTAGATAGTCTAGATTACCAATTTTTACTTCTAGAATATTAAGTAAATTGTATGAAAATATATAAATATGACAAATGATATGAAAAACTATAAGGATCAAATATTTAAAATGAAGACTAAAACAATGGAAAATATATATGTTTGGTGAAATCGTGTGGAATAGTGAGAACTTTTTTATCATTCTCCTCACATCTTTTGCCTATCTTATAGTATTGCCCATTGTAAAAATCTCCTCTAGAACTTGTTTTTTATTTGAACTAACTTTCAAGACAAATTTTTGATATGGAAAACTTTGAATAAATGTTTTAGATTTATTCTTATTGGTTAGAAGATTTTTTATTTTCAAAATTTTAATTGAAAATTATTAGAATGGATCAATAGAAAAAAGAAAAAATAGATAAAAATTAAATTTGAAAAGTTAAAGTGGAACAAACTATAGAATAAACATTTAAGTTTTTGTTGGCACAATTCTCAAAATGAAATTAATTGCATTTTAGTGAAACTGAAAACATTTGTCTCTGATAGGGACTACTAATATAATGTTTTTAACATTTTGTTTTATCTTCTTTATGCATCATATATAAATATTGTTGCATTATTTTTCTATGTTTGACAAATTCCTAAACAATAATAAATGATAGTTATCAACTTATTCTTATCTATCATAACCTCTAAAATAGTTTTAAAATCACATACAATAAAATGGTTTTCATATGCCTTATCTCTACCTAATGTAGATAAGACAAAGCAAACAGGATTTGTATACCTTTTCATTTAATTTAAATTGGTTCTAGCTAATAAAAAATAAATATAAAGCTCCACCTTTTAAATTTTATAAAATTTCATTCATGCCCTTTGTAATTCCGAAAGGCCTTTAGGATGCACAAAATGAGATTAATTTAATTTTAGAAACTTAATCTTTCATTGTAAATAAACCCATCATTAAATTGTTTATTTTAAAAATAAGACAATGATGGTAATGGAAAAGTTTCTTTAAAATATTTTTGGAAAGTTTATTGTATATATGAAACATATCAAAGTTATTAAAATATTATTAGTAAACATTGTTGTTCTTAGTTAAGTCTTTTAAACTTTTATATTGATATTTTAACCACAAGTTATAAAAAAGCTTAACAATATGTAGATGACTAATCATCAACACTCAATCATCAAAAACTAGAATACCAACATCTAAGTCTAACCCCAAGATAGTTCTAGGCCCAACTAACATAGCATTCTAGAATCGTTTTTCTCCTAAGTGTTTGATGCAAAGTTGACTTCAATAATGACTCTAGGTGGAGATGTATGCCTCCTATGGGACTAGGTGGCCCCTGTTCCCCAATGTTGGTTGTTTAATCTACAAACTTTGCTAAGGTAATTAGTCTTTGGTGATTGGCGTCAAGGCTTATCTTGTTTATTATTCTTTGGTATGAGATAGAGGAGAGCCCTAACCCTCGACAAATTGACCTAGCATTGCAAAGTTCAAATTTTCTTTAAGAAGTAAAGTGAATAATGTGTTTGGTCGATCTAGTAATGACTATATTTTTTGAAAAATGTGGCCAATCTATATGTTTATTGCATTAAATTTTGGTGCCTAAAGTGGGTATATAAAGAAGAAGTATTTTTTTGTGTGATGTGTGGAAGTGTGTTTGTGAGAGAGTATAATGTTTTATTATTCAAACACAAAGAACAACATGTAATACAGAGCGGATTAAATACATAGTAGCATAGAATTGAATAAGAAAGTGGAAGTGTCGAGAGCTGAGTAGAATTAATGTAAAGCAAGGGAGAGAAAATATAATGTATAAAAAAAAGAAAGAGTAGATTCGAATTAGAGTGGAGTTATGAAGGAGATTTTATTGTTCATCATCTTATTAAGAAGCAATATATTGAAGGTGAATTTGTGTGTAGAAGAGGTTGGTTTCTCCCATCAAAAGAGATTATTTTATAAAATACAAAATCTATTATTTTATATTGAAAGACCATTATAACCCCCTTTCTACTTAATAAAAACAAACAGATTAAAAAAACAATAAATTGAATAAAACAATAGTGTTTCCATTTTAATTATCTTATATAAAGACAATTCATATTTTTCCTCTGTTCACGGCATCTTAGCAGGATATATATATATAAAAGAGTGTCTGCAGTTGAGCATTCTTATCATCGAAAAATATTAAGATGCAACGACAAAAATGGAATCTGATATTTGGTTTCTCTTGGCTGCCAAATATTCGCATGGTAAAAAGTTTTGTTTTGTTTAAAATCTTACTGCATTGGTCTGTTTCTGCTCTTGTATGTGTGAACTTTGCTTAGGATTTTAATATGTATTGAGTGATTGATTGATTTTAATATTAATAGAACTTGAGCAATGCCAAAGCATGGTGTCCTATATAAGCCAAATGCCTGGAAAAGAGATATCACAATAGAAAGAGGCTTACCCCAATCCCAATGGATACAATGTGGGTGCTAGGACTTGTGGTTGGGTTATTCCCTTTGTTCATATGGTTGCTCATATCCTTCAATGACTGGAGGTACTGTTTGACATCCAATAAAGGAGCAAAGCTTCCTCCTGGTAATATGGGATGCCCCATTATTGGAGAGTTGATCACCTTTTTGTGGCACTTCAAATTCATGGGTACACCTGACAAGTTCATATGGAATAGAATTGCCAAGTAATTTGTCAATGTTTTTAGTGTTTTAGTGTTTTCATAATTAGATGTATTGGAAAGTTCAGCTTCATCTTATATTAAATTGATAGATTATATTAGAGAGGTGGATATGATTTCAGATGATAAATTGATAGATGATATTAGAGAGGTGGATATGATTTCAGATGAGACATTTAAACAAATCGAAATTTCGATTGTGTTGCTTAAATTTAAAAGATTTGATTTTGTTATGCTTATATATGTTACATTGATGTATTAGGTTCAGTTTGAATCTACATTCAGTTTCACCATATTGGATTTTGATTTTTTGTTATGCAGATATGGAAATACTGGAATTTACAGGACCCATTTATTTGGGTCCCCTTCTATTATAACATGCTCTCCAGAGTTCAACAGATTTGTGATGGGGACTGAAACAGAAAATGGCAGTTTTATTGCAGGTTGGCCTTGTCCACGTCTCTTTGGAGAACAGTCAATCAACATGGTGGAAGGAGGGAGACACAAGCGTTTGAGACGTTTTCTACTGGAAGCCATAAATAAGCCCGAGTCATTGCCGAATATAATTATCAGATTGCAGCCTGCATTTAAAGATTCATTTGAAAATTGGGTTGTTAAGGGCAAATTCAGTGCTGTTGATGAAATTAGATCTGTATGTTTATTCACTCTTATATGTTTTTGCTGTTTTTAAATGTTACAATGTGCAAAGAAAGGAATTGCAATTGCTTATGAAAGAATGACTACGTTGTTTTTGTATTGCAGCTGGCTTTCAGCAATATATGTTCTTTACTAATAAGCTTTCAGAGAAGTCCAATGTTAGAAAATATGGAAAGAATGTATAGAGGCCTCCTTGCTGGAATGAGAGCCAGTCCCATCAATATGCCAGGAACTGCATTTCATTATTCTCTTCAGGTAACATCACTTTTTTTTAAAGTTATTGATTTGTTTAGGTGTTCATTTTAAATTATGTTGATGGATGAATTTTATTGAAGAAGTCAGCGTGATTCAAATGAGCCATCTAAACAAGTAAGTTTTGATTATTCAGGTGTTTCATTTTAGATCACATTAATAAGTGGGTCTTAACAAAAAAGACAGCGATTTTAGATGAACCACCTACACAGGTATGTTTTGGTTCATTTTGAATCACATTAATAGACAGGTCCTACCGATTTAGCAAGTGTGATTTCAGATGAGCCACCTAAACATGTAAGTTTTGATTTATTCAGGTGGTTCATTTTAGATCAGATTAACAGGTAGGTCTTAGTGAAGAAGAGAGTGTGTTTTAGACGAGTCACTTACCCAAGTAAGTTTTGATTTGTTTATGTGGCACATTTTGAATCATAGTAAAAGGTGGGTCTTACTGATGCAACAAGTGTCATTTCAGATGAACCACCTAAACATGTAAGTTTTGATTTATTCAAATGGTTCATTTTAGACCACATTAATAAGTGGATCTTAATAAAGAAGAGAGTGTGATTTTAGATGAGCCACCTACACGAGTAAGTTTTGGCTCGTTTGGAATCACATTAATAGGTGGGTCTTACTAATGTAGCAAGTGTGTTTTTAGATGAACCACCTAAACATGTAAATTTTGATTTATTCAGGTAGTTCATTTTAGATCACACTAGTAGGTGGGTCTTAATGAAGAAGAGTGTGATTTTAGATGAATCACCTACAGAGGTTTTGATTTGTTTAGGTGGCGCATTTTGAATCACATTAATAGGTGGGTCCTATTGATGCAGCAAGTGTGATTTCAGATGAGCCACCTAAACAAGTAAGTTTTGATTTATTCAAGTGGTTCATTTTAGATCACATTAATAGGTGGGTCTTAATGAAGAAGAGAGGGTGATTTTAGATGAGCTACCTACACAAGTAAGTTTTGATTTGTTTAGGTGGCTCGTTTTATCACATTAATAGGTGGGTCATGTTAAACAAGAGTGTACTTTCATATGAACCACTGAAACAAGTCAAAATTTAGAGTGCTATGTTTAAACCTAACTCATTCACAGATATACATAGAATCACTTCTAGATGTATTTTAAGAGTGACCCATTGTATTATCTATGCATGACACTAATGTATATTCAATTTATTGACCAGATAATGTATTTTTATTTATTAGTGGGTATGCTTTGGAAAAATATAGCTCACATTTCTTTGATGATGTATGCTTGTTCAGTGCAGAAAGAGGTTATCAGAGATAATATATTCTGAGATTCGATATAGGAAATCCAACAAGGGGAGTGTGAAGACAGATTTTTTGCAAGAATTGATGGACTCGGTGGACTCCAATGATAATAAATTGAGTGAAGAAGAGATCATAGATAACATAACTTCCCTACTTTTAGGGGGATATGAGCCCACAGCCCTATCAATGATGTGGGCACTATATTATTTGTCTAAATATCCTAAAGTGCTTTCCAAATTAAAGGTAAGGAATATATAAAATAATTTTATAGATTAATAAATTTGTTATTTTAAATTTTGATCAATTTTAGTTTGTTAAGAAAATCTTTAATTTCTTTTATCAATATTTTCAAATCATTTCATTATTTTTATATTAGTATATTTATTATTTATTATTTTTTATTAATAAATATTTCTTTCATAAAAAATATTTATAGAAAATTTTGCTCTCTTTAACTATAAAATAGTTTAATTGTTATATTATTAATCATCAATATATATGTCTCTTCATATAAAAAGGTATCCACACTTTTACAAGATATGATCTCACATCCTTGTGAATTAGTTTTTACTATTGATGAAATTTAAAAAATAATCTATATCAGTCTCTAAAGATCAGCAAACTTTTTATTTCTAACTTTGGTTGATATATCTTTTAATAATTTTTATTTCTTTATTTCTTTTATCATTATCTCCAATTCATTTCATTACCCTCTACATCAATAGATTTGTCACTTATATTTCTAATCAACAAATGTCCTTTAACAATACCTCTTGATTCATTTCATTGCTATCTATATCATATACTTATAGATTTTTATCCTTTCATCATTATAAGTCTACTTTGTAAGGATTATATATATAAAACTTCCTTCTCCTCACCTATAAACGAATATGTATAATTATTATGTTGATGATCATCAATATATTTCTCCTTGTCTAGCCAAGTAGATTTGTTATATTTTACATAAACAGTCAAGTATTTTCCTCTTTTTTTCTACAAGTTAGGGGAATTGAATTTTGTACTTTCACTAACATAATGTGAGTATGGTACAGGAGGAAAATAATACCATTTGGATGCACAAAGGAGAGGATAAGTTTCTAAATTTTAATGATGCCAAGAAAATGACTTATACAACAAAGTTTGTACCATTTGTATAGAAGGGTCTATTTAGGGTGAATTAATTTGATTTATTTTATTTGTATCTTATATAGTGATGTTTGTATTAATGCTAATGTAGGTGATTGATGAATTATTTGACTTGCAAATGTGGCAAACTTTATGTTTAGAACAGTGGCAAAGGATACAAAATTTAATGGTAAGTTGTCTTTTCTTATAATGAATGAAAGGATATTTGATATAATATGTTTTCAATATCACTAAATCAATTGAAAAATATTTTTAATAGGTTACAAGTTTCCAAAAGGTTGGAAAGTGATAATTTGGCTACGTACCATTCATGTTGATTCTCAATACTTTAAAGATCCACTCGAATTTAATCCTGAAAGATGGGAGGTGAGCTATAAACTCTTATTTAATATTGGTATACCTAATTTGTGATAATTGTTAATGTGTATAGAAAAATAAATTGAACAAATATAGAGTTTTACATTAAATAAAATCTACTATTAATTCTATATTTGTTTTTATAAAACTTATTGATTGGTTTGTTGTTTTATAGGAAGTTCATCCTAAACCAGGAGTATATAATGTGTTTGGTCTTGGCCCCAGACTATGTCTAAGAAACAACCTTTCTAAAATGCAGTTGCTAATATTTTTACATCACATATGTATTGATTATAAGTAATTTCTAAAGTCCTTTATGATTTGAAATTTATTTAAATTTTAATTTATTGTATTTGAATTAGTTTTAATTGTCCCTAATATAATTAAAAGTTAGTGTATATTTATTATTATATATATAGTTAGAAATTAACATATATTTTTTTAAATAATAATTTTAGACTATTATTATGTATCATGTTTAAATACATAATAATGGTTGTTCACTAATTTTTATTTCTTTTCTTGTATGTTTTAGGTGGGAGTTTATTAATCCATATGAAGGCATAAAGTTTCTGCCAGGCACTAGCAAATGGTGCACAAATAAAATTTAGCCACGCATAAGAAAAAGTTATTTACATATAATAATTGTAATATAGTTTCTTATGGTGGTCATTGAAAGCAAAAACATTAAATTTATTATGTTCTATTTAAGGTATTTTGTGTACTTAATAGAGTCAAATTTATTTTATCTTATTCAAAATAATTTGATTGTTTAATAGAATTGATTGTATAAATTATGTTTATATCTTCATCTTGGTTGGAAAATGGTTTATGTTTTCTATTTATGAATGTTTAAAATTTCTTATAATAAGATTTTAAACATAACATTTTTTATCAATTTTATTTAAATGGTATATCAAATTGAATATTTTTCTCATTTGTATTATAAAGAAGATAAAGTATTTTTCAAAATATAGAATACACATGTATGTATTTCCAACATCATCAATGAATTGACAGTTTAATCCCTCAAAATTAATATGCTCTTTAATATCTTTGAATTATTGATAAATTCTATCAAAAATATCATCTTATATGGTTTTGTTATATTCCTTCTAACTAGTCTCCACTATGTCCATAGAGTTGGTGCAATATATCATGCACTCAATCTGATTGAAGTATTTAATAGGCTAACGAAGTGTCGTAAATGGAGGTTCACTTAATTATCAACCAGTGAAGTATCTTCAAAGATGATGTCGGCACTATATGTGCAGAAAAGGATTTCTCAAGCTTCCTATCGTTGCATGAAGAAAACACTAACTAATGAAAGTACAAATAGTGTTGAATTGAAATCTATCAGATACAGTAGTTGTTGCAGGAGACTAAAAGAGTGACTCAACGATGGTTGTGAATAATAGTTAATAACTAATAACAAGTAACAAGTTAGTTGCAACCAAGACTTTAACTATAACAATATTAGCAAACCATAAGAATAATTTTAATAGTAATTAAACCAATAGTAATCTAGCTACCACATTCATAAATAACTAAAAACATAATAGAGAAAGGAGGATCAAAATACCTCAAGTGGCCCTTGCTTGAGGAGTCTAATCTCGAAAGAGTAACAATATGCCAACTCAATAAATAATAAGCATTGCTTATTATCACTCACAAGTTCATATTCAAGACAACGGGATTGCAATTACGCAAAAGATCTAGTAACAATCATAACTATTTGGTAAAATGAAAAACAACTTAACACTAGAAGAAAAAGATCATAACTGACACAACACTTCCCCTTTTTAAAGAAATCGTGGGAAGTGGATCATTGCTTCTTCTAACTAATCCTAAAATAGATCTCGCACTTCTCTAAAACTAAGGTAGCTTATTTTATCATCAAAAACATCTCTCTTCGTCTAAAAAGGAATCCGGACTTATACAAGATATAATCTCACATTCTTGTGAATGATCTTGACTCTTTATTACTTGTTTAATAGTCCAAAGTGCCCTATAAACTAAAGGTACATATATATTTAGTTTTCTCTATTGGTGAGATTTAAAAATAATCCCCATCACTTTATAGATCAGCAAACTTGTTATTTCTAGCTTCAGTTGTTATGTCTTGCTTCGGTTGTTATGTCTTTTAATAAAAAAATTTGTTTCTTTTATCAATATCTTCAATTCATTTCATCTCTCTACATCAATATACTCATCAATTTATTTCTAATCAACACGAATCTGCTTCCTTACGATTGTGTATAGAAAACCTTACTCTCCTCACCTATAAAATGGTATAATTGTTATGTTGATGTGAACACTAGTATATCTCTCGATGTCAATGACATGAGCTCTTTATTAATTGATCATATATCTCAAAGTATTATTTATATTTCTCTAAGATCAAGGTAAATAATGTTGTCGACCTTATTTTTAATGATTCTTATCACTCTATAGGTTGGTAACCTTATTATTTTTAACTTTGATTGATATTGATCTCTTAAAAGAATATTTAATGTCTTTTATCAATATCTTCAATTCAATTCATTACTATTTATATCATATACTTATTATTTTTTCTATTTATCAATATGAATCTACTTTGTAATGATTTGTACATAAAACCTTCTTCTCCTCACCTATAAAAGAATATAATTATTATGTTGATGATCATTAATATATCTCTCTTTATCTAGTCAAGTTGATTTTGTTATATTTTACATATACAAATATGTATTTTCCTCTTTTGCCTTTACAAGTTAGGGGAATTCAATTTTATACTTTGACTAACATAATGTGAATATATGGTGCAAGTAGGTTAATTAAGTTTACTCTAGCAAGCAGATGCCATTACTCTAACAAGTTAATTGGCGAACTTGCCCTACAATTATATGGGGTGGGTAGATTTGGAGCTATGAAGACCAAAGAGAAGAGAAAGTACCTATCCTTCCCTCACCCACATATTAGTTGTTGAGCCCATCCTCTAGGAGCTCTTCTCACGCTCCTTATTCCGAGGCTCCTTATCCCCCTTATTCCCCTAAAATTCTAGGGGGTTCCAATCAAGCCCTAAAATTTTATAGACCAGAAGTTTATTAATGAACGGCTCGTCCTACAATTCCATGGGACCGCATTAATGTGATAGATCCTTAGAATAGTAGGGTTGATTAATTAGCTCCATTAGAATTGTAGGGGGGGCCTTTAGAATGGTAGGGGCAGTCAAGAAGGAAATGATTCCCCAATCTCCGGATTCTTGCTTTCTCGATGAGGAAAGAGTGACAAGGTTCAGATTTGAAAGTTACTGTTTTTCCGACACACCCTACAAGTCTATGGGAAGCCTACCATAGAATTTTAGGGGTCGATGGGTGGTGGTTTGGTTGGTCCGGAATAAGATCCATGGCGAGAGGGATGAAAACTGAACATTTGCCTACTATTTTAAGGGGCTAAACACCAGCTATAGGAGCTTAAATTGACTTAATGCTGCTTCAGAAACTCCTTCAAAAAACGGTGGGGAATTTTCTTCGGGTGACACCATGGTTCTACAGCTTCAGGATTAGAGGTTGGGGCAGCTCCTCCACCAAAGGCTCACAGGAGAGGGTTGTCGATCAAGAAACGGTTATATATAGAGGAGGTCAGCTAAAAGTCTCTATCTCTATATCTGGGTCCTCTAAGGGTGAGTGTCGTGCTGTTATATCATCTCATCATGGCCGATCTGATGGTCGAGATATACTAGATATATTATCTCGTCTTGTTGCCATATTTATATCCACATCTATGTATAGGGTGCCACTCAACTATATGTGGCTGCCCCTTATTTCTATTGACTAAAGTATGAATCGAGCACTTCCCCAGCCCATAGTAGAGTGAGTAGAGAGGGGGCCCTCTCCTTACCTTTCCTTGAATAGCAACTCAACCATACCATATAGATAGGTGGCCCCGAGGTGGTCCTTATGAGCGGGATGGCCCTACTATTCGCGTGTGGGGTGGGTAGAGGGCATAAACGAGCCCTTAAAATTTAGCTGCTAGTCTTTTGCCCCATAGAATTGGTTGGGGTCCTTTCGCAAATAGTATTGGGTTCGTCGAGGGGGGGCAATCGAGTCTATGGGCTCTATTGGTAGGGGGGCCTACTATTCGTCCCTTGCCTATGCCTTTCATCCATCTCTTCACTCCTCGTGTCGAGGTCTAGAATACCATTTGAATGTACAAAAGAGAGGATAAATGTCTAAATTATAATGGTGCCACTTGCTGAGAAAATGACTTATACAACAAAGGTTGTACCATTTATATAGAGGGGTGTATTTAGGGTGATTTAAATTGATTTATTTTATTTGTATCTTATGTGATGTTTGTATTAATGCTAATGTAGGTGATTGATGAAGTTACTCAACTTGCAAATGTAGTAAACTTTATGTTTAGAACAATGATAAAAGACACAAAATTGAATGGTAACTTATCTCCTTATAGTGAATGAAAGGAGATTTGATGCAATATGTTTTCTATATTGCTAAATTAATTGAAAAATCTTTTTACTAGGTTACAAATTTCCAAAAGGCTAGAAAGTGATAATTCCATAGATTGGAAAACTTAAGGGTTTGTCAAATCCTCAACTAATCCAACTAGCTTTGGCCAACGAGCAAGGATGGTTGAAGACCAAATCCCTCTGCACTTAAGGATCCACTGAACCTAGGTGGGTATACCTCTCCCTCTCAAGCACAAAAAGAGTTATTTAAAGTGGATTTAAGCTGTATGGTTAGCAAATGCAAAACTGGCAAATGATTGTTCTGCAATTATGCTTTATTATGTGCTTTAAGTGAATGCCTTTGAAAAGAAATGAAAATGATTATGATAGTATATTAAGAATAAGAATGCTTTCAGGACTTTAAAAAAATATGCAAAGATCAGTTCATATAGATTTTGGGAAGAATGTTTCTCTATCAAGGACCTTAAATGCATAGCCAATCAGAACCTTAAAAGATAAATAACAGACTAGTGCCTCTATCCAGGGATATTTATGACACTTTGTGAACAAAAGATCTTATCAACTCCTGAGACAATATTAATCATCAACTATGAAGGTTTCAGTATGTGTTGCACAAACAATGAAAACCCAATCTCACATTTAATGTAACAACATGTGATGACACATCATAGCAAATCAAATGATAGATTTATCAAGAGGACAAAGATAACACATCAACACAAAAGTATGCACAATATTTAGAAAAAGAAAGGATGAACCTTGTATATTAATCCTATGAGATTTTTCCAAGATCTAGAGGCAATGGAAAGCACAAATAAGAGAGAACAAAATATTGATAGGAATAAACTGTATTCTATCAAGAGAAAATACTGATCAACTGGATCATCAATTGATATACAATGAATATGAGCCTGCTTATATAGACAAGGCTATATGGATATGTGAGCACACAAACATGACATGTGGCTCAATAAAAAACAAGGGTAGGTAGGAAATAGGTGTGGGTAGGTAGGAGAAACAATATAATAGTCCACATGAGGTGGATCACCCATTGAATGTGGAGTGTAACAACAAGATCACACCATAAAAGGTGGAAATTCTCCTACACACACTATCCCAATGTGGCACAAACACCCAAGTGTCTCATACCCAAACTATTGTGGAATGCATTTCCTAAGTAAACTTAAGTAAGGTGTAATAATATCCATGATGAATAATTATTTACACCAACACCCCCCCTTAAGTGCAACTTAGGGGAATGCAATTAAGTCTACAATGCAACTAAGCAATGCAATATGGGTCCCAGCTACGAGGCCATGTTAGGTACCCATGTACATATGCAAATGCAATCTCCCATAAAGCGAGGAAAGAGAGAAAAACCCAATGGGAAAAAACCCTCCCCCAAAAGAGAGATGAAAACTAGATACAAATAACTCTCATAGAAGTATGTGAAGGACAAAACCCCATGTGAGGAAAAAGTCCCCCCATATGAGAGAAGAAGAAAAGAGACTAGGAAGCCCCCCCTCAATGTGGAATATGCACCAATGGTAGAAGCTTGAAGATGAATGAAGAAACTGCTCCATGAACGTCGAACAACATTTCTCCCCTTAGGAAGAAACAAAACCAAAGGTGTATCCATAAAGTCTCCCCAACCATGAAGGGAAGATGAAGCAAAAATACTCATGATGAAAGGAATCTCTGAAAACTGCTCAAGTGTCCCCATGTCGATGCTGAAAGGTACCCCCTCCAAAGGTGGTAAACTGTGTCACACTGCTGAAAAAGGCACTTCAAGATCTAGTGGAGCTGAATGTAGAAAAATATCCAAAGACTCATATGTCTCCTCAAAAGATAAAGAGACCTCCTCAAATGTAGAAAACATAGACTGTGAAGATGCCATATGATGAGAAGCCCCTGAATCTAGAAGCCATCTTCTTGAATCATGACTTGTAGTAGCACAAAGAGCTTGTCCCTTTCCTTTATCTATCGCAAAAGAGTGATAATTTCCTTTATCCTTGGAAGAAGAAGCCGATGTAGACATTCTAGAAGGTAGGTTGATTCTATTCTTCTCAAGAAGATTCTTCAACTCATCAATATCCTTCTTATAACAATGATGTTCATCATGTCCTGACTTCTTGCAATATCCACAAAAAAGATTGTCCTTATATGATTTCCTCTTAGGTGAGAATGGTGAATCACCTTGTTGTGGAGAGGAAGATTGTGCTCGATCTTGTTGTGGTTTAGACTTAGGTTGCTTTTGATTCTTGCATTTTCCTTGATTACTTTGATTCCCTTTGTTAGCCACCAAAGCTTGTGACTTTGAAGATTTGAGAATCCCCATCGTGGTCAACTTAGATTGCTCAAGTATCAAAATATCCATGAATGAATCAAATGAGGGAGAAGTGTATGAGGAACCTTGAGCTAACCTATGGGTGCGAAAGCTAGATACAAAGGCTACATACTCTAAAGGAAGCTTGCCCAACAAGTTATAAACCAATTGAGCATCATTTTTGTCAATTCCACAATCTTTTAGCTTTGCTCTTAGCTCAGTTGCTTTTGTGACATAATCTTGGATTGTATCAAAATCCTTGGGAACCAAAGTTGTGAGTTCACTATCAAGCTTGTAGCCCTTAATCTCATCAACTTGACCATACAATTTCTTAAAAATATCCCAAGCCTCTTTAATTGTTGTACACTTATCAATGTGAAAAATGAGGTCATCTGATACATACTTTCTAAGAGTTCCAAGTGCCATGGCATTCTTAGTAATCCATTCAATTTGAGCATTAGGATCGGCCTTAGGATCAGGTGGTGCTATAATAGTTTCATTTACATAATGAATGAGTCCTTTTTCCATTAGTTTACTCCATGCCTTAATTTTTCATGATGCATAATTATGAGGAGTTAAAAGTGGAAATTTAGGAGAACCCATAGCACCAAAATGAAAAAACACAAGATAGAGAGAGGCACAATCACACAAGACACCCCCCCAAAATACTTAATCAAGAAATCCCCACAAAATGGTGATTTTGGCACTTTATACTTAGTGCATATACAATGGGCCACTTGCAAAACAAGGCAAAGTGGACTTTTGATTTCAATTTACAACTTCTCAAAATGAGATCTAAGAGACTTCAACAAATACTGCTAGTGATCTAAACTGAGATCCAAGCAAAATACAAGTACCAAATATGCCAAAAATGGCCAAATACTGAAAGTACAATTTCTACTTAAAATCACTACAAACAGATGACAGATTATGAAAGTAGATGAAAAAATATGCACTTTCAAAAAAAACGGCAGCTGAAAAGGAGTCCATATGAGCCCAAACGAAGCCTCTAAAGTTGTAAAAATCGGGATTTCATGATTTCTGAAAAATCTGTATCCAAAAATCAGAAAAATGCTACACCACTGTACAGAACATGAAATTTTAACCCAAAACAAAAAAAATTGCTCGAAAAAACGATTTAGGATGAGTGAGATATCGCTATTTGAAAATTGCCTGCAAAATTATAATTTCTGGAAAATTTCCGCCACAGCGTCAAACTTCAAATGCCTTTAAATTTGGCCTCTGAAGTCCAATTTGGATGAAACAAAAGACAAAACTGACTTTCTTGGACCTTCTTAATTCAATGGTATCCTCAGATTTGACCCATCAAGCTTCAATAAAAACCTGCAATAGAACACTCCAAAATACACAACCCCAAATAGCATCAAATTTCTCTCAATTAACAAACCAATGACACTCTAATGGCTCTGATACCATGTGAGATTTTTCCAAGATATAGAGGCAATGGAAAGCACAAATAAGAGAGAACAAAATATTGATAGGAATAAATTGTATTCTATCAAGAGAAAATACTGATCAACTGGATCATCAATTGATATATAATGAATATGAGCCTGCTTATATAGGCAAAGCTATATGGATATGTGAGCACACAAACATGACATGTGGCTCAATAAGAAACAAGGGTAGGTAGGAAATAGGTGTGGGTAGGTAGGAGAAACAATATAATAGTCCACATGAGGTGGATCACCCACTGAATGCGGAGTGTAACAACAAGATCACACCATAAAAGGTGGAAATTCTCCTACACACACTATCCCAATGTGGCACAAACACCCAAGTGTCTCATACCCAAACTACTATAGAATGCATTTCCTAAGTAAACTTAAGTAAGGTGTACTAATATCCATGATGAATAATTATTTACACCAACAAATCCTTAGGAAATAATTGCATACATAAGCTGCACTTGAAAATACTCCATTACAGTCTGTTTGCACAAAAAGATACTTCTTCTTCCTATAGACTTCCCTAATACATATAGCTTGCAGTCCTTCTAGGTAGTATATTTTTTCTTGAATCCCAGATGTTTTTGTTACATACAAAATGACTCACTACAAATACACATGCCAAGAGACACAAGTGAAAGGACATGCCCTTTCATTATCCTAGACAACTAATTGAACAACAACTAGACAACCTAACTAAAACATCAATTACATTACAAACATAAAACTAAACAATGAACTAAGATTTTCAGTCCAGTCGCTATCCGCACTTCTAAATGTGTTGCAAATAGCCTGCATCTTTGTAAGTTGTAGTGTTGAATACTGCATCCCTGGTTGCGTTCTCGATCATGTAGAAGTGCTCGAACTGATCGGCTGTGTCATTCATATCAAGAATATTCGTCTTGGAAATGGCTTGGGCTGCACTAAGTAAAGACTTACACTCAGAAAGCCATACTATCTTATCCTTAATTACACCTACATCATCTACCAAACTGGGAACCTCATGCTAAATAATTTGCTGGCACTCGTCAAATTCAGATTTCAACTCCTTTGTAAATTCATCATGTGTGACAAGAAAACCCTGAACCTTTTTCTTTACCTTTTCCCTATTCGATGCATCTAGGTTGAGTCTATCTTGAATTCTAGTGTTAGAAACCATATTGTCCATGTTCCTCTAATATACACCCCAAAATTCGTCCCATGCCTTCTCCATGTTATCATATCTTTTACTCATCAATACACAAGCAGTATCAACCCTAATTCTCTTCATCTCCCTCTTCAAGTTAGTGTGCTCATAAGCTAATGTTTCAAACTTCTTCTTCCAATGGCCTCCTGAATTAGTAATTTGAGGGATTGGATTCCCACTCCTCTTAAGGGTTTCCTCATATAAGGCCTTATATTTATTTTTCTCTGCTATCTCGTGTTTCATCTAAGCCTTATTGAATTTTGAGATATTAATACCTATATCAGCAGTGACCATAGGATCTACCTCTCCAACTTTCAGGGTCATCATATGACCAAAATATTTATCCACATCTATGATTTTTGGCCTTTTATTTGGGGGGTACAATGCCCATAACAACATTGCTTGTTCATCTAGATCATATCTTGATCTAATGAATATATCATTAACCCCTTGGACATTCAACTTGAAGTCCTTATTGTCTGCATGTAATAGACTGTCAAAAATAAATGATGCACTCAAATCCCATCCTAGGAAAAGAATAACACCTGCTTCCACTAGCAACTGCCTCCCTCTCTGAGGGATCATTGTCTCCATTTCTGCATCAATATCAGCCTTAATCTTCTGCAACATTTCCTCCTCAATCTCTAGTGTGATACTAGGCATTGCTTCCCTTAGCTTCTTCCCTTTGAAGTGGTATAAGAAGGACTTAAACTCTTTAGACTTGATGAATTGATCATCTGAAACAAATGAAGTGTTCTTTGTCATCGTTTCATCTATTTCTGCATTGAGCACAATGAGGAGCTTATCCTGTGCTTTTGGCTCCTTCTCTTTCTCAGGTGCATGGAGCTTGGAAACTACTTCATTCTCCCCTGAATCACTTTGAGCTGGCTCTCCCTCAATGTTTTCTAATCTTTGTCTTCTCTCCTCCAGTTTCTTCTCCAAGGTCTCCCTAACCTCTGCAAGCTCCTCCACTTCCTTATTTTTACACATGTCCTCAAATGCATCCTCCTGATGAAAGTAATCTCCCAACTCTTGTCTCTTCCTACTCATGTGGATGTAGCCCTCAGGATCATAATTTGTTCTAGATGTGTGCTGGAATAGGTTGTACTCATCCACCAGCTTCCTGTCAATAGCCTCGTATGCTCTAGTAGATACAATTTTAAAATCCAAGAAATAAAGTGTGCCAGGGAGGAAGGCTTGCTTTTGTGCACCTCTGAAATGTTTGTCATTGGAGACACTAAATTGCCTTACAATTTCCAAAAAGGCAATCATGTCTGGTGCAAGCTTCGGTAGCACATAGGGATAACCTTAAAATCCATAACACCGAACAAAGGTGAAATTTTGGCATGAGTACCAATCACCCCAATTGTGATTAACCTTCGGATTTTTGTGCTCATGAGGCCTAAGAAACCTCTTTACTTCCTCAGAAAATGATCCCTGCAGAGGCTCACCAAAGAGCAAGAAAATTGGCTTAACAAAGAATTCTTCAAATTTGATGTAATTAGAATTTACATATCTGTAATCCCAAAGAGAAACCCATAGCTGAACTGGTTGATCTTGTCCGTTCTTCCCAACTATATTTACATTCAAACCCCCTGGCCATAATCCTCTAAATCTCTCATAAAATAAAACAATGTGCATTAACAACGAATAATGCTTGAAGTGTTTGTCTGGATTTTCTTTCAAGTTCAAGAAGCCTTCATGAAGTCTATCCACTAGGTATGAATCAAAATCAAAAGCTCTAGGCTCATGTCTCTGAATATCTGCTGCTAAAACCAACGGTTCTATGTTTGCTACATCAGGAGCTTCAACTCCTCCAACCTGACCACATGTCATATATGTATACTATAAATATTTCTTGAAAATGGTCATATCATAAGGAGGACCATCCTCCTCTATTAGCCTCCCCTTCTCTTCTTTGTCGATAGTGAGGTTCCAACCCTGGTATGTAGTATCCATTTTTTTGTATTCCTCTTCCAAATCCACAAAAGATAAGGGCACATTCGCCTCAAGATCTACTGCAAAAACCTCCTGAATTGTGGCTACTGCAAAGTGAACTAAATCGGTCCCGTCGGGAAACAAAATGCATCGCTTGTTTGTATCATAATGTCTTACCAGGAGCTTCAATAAATCAATATTTACAAAGACATTAGGTACCATGAGTTTACCTACATTGGTACTCCATGGGTTTGAAATTGGCATGGGCTCATCCCTACGGAAGTAATGGAAAAGAAACAGCTCGTGCCTTCGCACTGTTGTGAATACATCTCCAATTTCTCTGTATCTGTCTTCCAACTGGTCGTGAATAGGCAAATTCACCTTAGCTTTGTGTGACCTAGCTCCTGGAGAGCCCATCTGATCTATCATGTCTTGATTTAATTTCCTTCGAGCCTCACTAACTTCACCCTTCGATTTTTTTGACGTGCTACTAGATATTAACGACCTTCCACTTCCCTTTTGAGCTTGACTCTTCCATCTCTGCAAATTCTTTGCTCTATGCTCAACAGCTCAAAATATTTCTCAATGAACACTTGATAACTTCTGCAATAACTTTGTGTGAAATGTTGTTGTGCAACACTAGCTATACATCCCCAAGGAGTCTAATCTTGTACTTAATTACTACAATCTTGATGGATTTGCTTCATGTGGCATCGGACCTACCCAATGGATGCATTAATGGAAACCATTTTGTCAGTTTTTTGCATCAAGAACTTCAACGACTAATCGATGAGACTTTTCCCAATTATTCAATTGTTTGGCGCCGTTTGTTATGACTTTACTGCTTCTTACCTTCTGATCGGCACAATCTATCCCGACTGACTCATCGGGTCTCGGGATAGCAATTTTTCTCCGATTCCGATGGTTCATTTTATCCCAATGGATACTCCTTCAGTTTCGGCTTTGCTTTTTGTTTTCACGATCCACCGGTACAACTCTCCCTGATACATCCACCTTCGGTTTTTTTTACTTAATCCATCGGTATCGACATAGTTCATTTTATGTCCCTCCGATGCCTCGATGACCTCAACGTTTTGATCTGCATTCTGACTAAGCTTTCTGCGTTATCGGCATAACGCACCCCAAAGAACTCCTTGCAACTCATCATCCGCCATAATAGTCCCATCGGGATTCGGCATAGCATAAAACTTCTCCTCCCGATGTCCTGATGAACCTTCACTTTATGTTACTTTATCGATATAATTCACACCGATATCTCTGCAGGCGCTTCTATCTTCATCAAGGGTCGGAATAGCCCTTTTTTATTCCTCCCAAAGTCCCAATGTTACTCCGATGCAATTTTATGCTTTATACCTCCAAGTCTGCTTTATCGGTATAGGTAATACCAATGGTTCTGCCTTCCGATTCTCCATGTCATCGGGGATCAGTCTAACTATTTTTGCACTATTCCGATATGGTCTTTTTCTCCAATGGGCCCGCCTTCAGTTTCCTTTAGTCATCGGGTATCGGGATAGAGCTTTTTCTTTATTTCTGATCTTCGATGCTATAAGTCCATGATCTGCACTGCCTCATTGGAACAATCTATCCCGATAGTAGACTTTTCCAAGAGCGTGCACCGTGCTGAATATTATGTAAATGCTCCAATGAATCTTCCTTCTGATTTATTGGTATATGTCATGTCGGTAATCCTTCTTTTTCTTGCATATGTTGTTTCGTCGGGACTACTTATGCAGATAATTGAAATTTTGCAATTTTGAAGAAATGAGCCATCCACCATGAATATTAATGATCCTAGCTATCCCACAGGGTCTGATATATACTAGAAAGCAATCTTAGATTATACCATAATGACTTCTCCATTGATAAATGCTTCCATACTGAATTCCTTGTGCAGTCTATACTTAGTGCATGTCTTTAGTGTGCCCAAGTGATACCTTGACACTCTATTATTCATCCCTTGCCTAAGGGATTATCTATCCCCTGCCTTTCATCCATCTCTTCACTCCTTGGGTTGAGGTCTAGAATACCATTTGAATGTACAAAAGAGAGGATAAATGTCTAAAATATAATGGTTCCACTTGTTGACAAAATGACTTATACAACAAAGGTTGTACCATTTATATAGAGGGGTGTATTTAGGTTGATTTAAATTGAATTATTTTATTTGTATCTTATGTGATGTTTGTATTAATGCTAATTTAGGTGATTGATGAAGTTATTCAACTTGCAAATGTAGTAAACTTTATGTTTAGAACAGTGATAAAAGACACAAAATTGAATGGTAACTTATCTCCTTATAGTGAATGGAAGGATATTTGATGCAATATGTTTTCTATATTTCTGAATTAATTGAAAAATCTTTTTACTAGGTTACAAATTTCCAAAAGGCTAGAAAGTGATAATTTGGTTGCATACCATTCATGTTGATTATCAATACTCTAAGGATCCGCTCAAATTTGATCTTGAAAGATGGGAGGTGAGCTTTGAACTCTTGTTTAATGCTGGTGTGCCTACTTTGTTATCATTAAATAATGTGGAGAAAAATAATTGAATGGATCTAAATTTTTAAATAAAATAAAATCTACTATTAATTCTATATGTTTTGTATAAAACTTATTGATTGATTGACCGAAAAAGAAGAAATCGAGAGCTCTGCAACTTGGGACTAGGGTCTGTTATGGAGGAGGCCGCTTGCTCGTGTTGCAGCATGCCTCGCACAGGCCCAAGTCTGGCCTCATTAATTGACATTCTCTAGCCTGTGGTAGTTTTATGGTCTAGTTTGATAATCCTAATGAAGGTTCTTCGGCTTCGACTTCTCAAGATGCTCTCAACGCCTACGACGCCAATGCAAAGTCCTTCAAGCAAGTGGTGGAAGGCAAGGCCACTTTCCCGAAGGGTGCCAAAATCCTTACCAGAGAGGACCTTCTGGAAGATGGTGGAGGAGGAACAAGGAAGGGTCGCTCTGCTGATTCTTTGGTTATTTTTTTGAATGCTCAAATGGATGGTGCCATTGTTTCTGAGAAATCTAGGCTTAGACAATGTGCAATTTTTTTAGCAGCTCTAGACATTACACAATTTCCCTCTAGGAATTTCTTTAACAATTGGTTGCAAATTGTTTGGAATAAGAAGTTAGGGTTTACCTTCTCTTTCTATCACATGATTCAAAAAGGGCTCTTTCTGATTTTTTTCAATAGTTCTAACAGTCAGTCTGAAGTGGTGAGGAAACAATATTGGAATATAGGATCAAGTTGTTTTAGAGCCCTTTCCTGGTACCCTAAGGCCAACTTTGATGAGTTACTGGCTCTGTCAAGCTCTAGATGGATCACCATTAAGAATATACTCCCTATATATGGAATGTGATCCTGAGAGCGTTGGAATCCCTTGGTAGGGTGATTAGGGTTGATGAAACAACTTCTCTTTTCCCACATATTGACTAATGTTTGTTGATTACCCTAAATCCAGGGCAAGACCTTCCGAAGGATCTCAAATTTGAACTTATTACTGAATCAATCTCCTGCCCTATTGAATATCTAGGCGGGATTAATGCTTGTTTTTTGTGCAAAAGAGAAGGGCACATCCGGAAAAGCTACCCTCTTATCAAGAAACAAGGGAAGGCTAGTAACCCCAGCAACCCCCCTCTAACCCTTATGGTTCACCATTCGCCAATGTCTTGGTAGATACACCTCCCCCTTTTGCTTTGTGTTCCCCCTCTCCATCTCCTGTTGTTTCAAATCTTGCCTTTGTTGGGTCTCCACCAATGGTGTAAACTTCACCCTTTGTCGCCTCCCTGGTAGCATCAAAGGGGAATCCTAATGTGTTGGAGAAACTTCATGCCCTCGATGTAGAGATAAATAGGGTCTCTCGATCCGATAAGAATATTCTGATGCCTCCTGCATCTTCGAATGGCCTTCCCGCATCTGCTAATAAAATGAAATTAAATGCTCAACAAATCATCTTGGAGGAACATAAAAAGCTTAATGAGACCCGGGATAGGGTCCAACAATTGATCAATCATAGGCCTAATAATGGAAATAATTTCTCTCCTAGCATTAGATACCCCTCTTCTATTGAGGATACCACCACTAGTGACCCCCTTGCTACATCTGATAAGGATGGAGTTGAGGAAAAAAAATCCTCCCTTACCTGTGATATCTCTCACAATCTTGGTATGATTGATTGCTTGGATGACCCTTTGGAGCATCCCTCTTCTACTTCCAGTACTCCTCCTTTTAGATATGGTTTGAGAGCCATTAGGGGTGAGAAAATGCCCCTCATGAACTTGGGTCCTTCAATGGTAGAGGTAAGTGGAGAAAGTATGGAGGTGGACATGGGGAGTGTAGAGTTGAATGAGGAAGAGAAAGTTATAAGATGGGTCATTGTTCCTTTTAAAGGCAAACACTATAATAGTCTCTTGGAAGAATCCATGGTAAAATGTGGTATCAATAAGGTTGGTAGTAAGAAGAAGCATAAAAAGCATAAGAAAGCAAAAAAACCTAAGGGGGCCCCTCACCTCGGGGAAGACCAACCATTCATGTTCAAACGAGGTAGAGGGAGACCTAGTAAAGCTAGTACTCTGCAACCTCCCAAAGATACCTAATCAGGGCATCTGCCCAAGTGTTTCAACAGTTTTAAATCCCCGATGCTCTCCCCCTCGCCTCCTAATTTTTGTTATGGGTATTCATATTGCTTCATGGAATGTTAGGGGACTAGAGACCCCAGACAAAAAGTATGTAGTGAAAAGATTTATTAGGCTCTATAAAAACATTGATATTTTTCTTATCCAAGAGCTTAAGGCGGTGAAATTTTGGCTTGATATTAACTTGAGGTGTATTTGGAGAGAAGTTGAGTTCTTTGCTACTAATCATTCTCGGGGCAAAGAGGGTTTTTCCATCCTTCTTTCTCCCAAGTGGTCTAAATGTGTTGCTAGATAGGGGTGTTCTCCGTGTAATAGGTTGGTTTGGGTGGTGTTGAGTTATGAGGATGTTGAGTTCGGTGTTTGTTTCGTTTATGCCTCTAATGACTACAAAGAGAGGATTGAGTTATGGAATTGGATGGTAGAGTTGGAGAACATTCCTTGGATTATTGGGGATGATTTCAACATGGTGGAATCTCAAAGGGATAAATCTGGTGGTAATCAGTTGGAATGGAAAGGAGAGGAGCATCTTTTTTGGTATAGAATGGTGGGAAAAGTAAGGCTTGTTGACCACCTTGAAAAGTCCCCCAGAGAGGAGCATAGCATGTGGTTCACTTGTTGTAATTTTTAGAAACATCCTAGGAGGATCTATTGTAGACTAGATAGGTTCTATCATAATAAAAAAAAAATCAGAGTGGGCATAAACCAAGAGGGTGCACTTGTGAAAGTTACACCTTACACCCTCTCAGACCATCATCCTATTCAAGTTCAAATCTCCTATAACAACCTCCCTGTTAGGTGAACTTGACCCAATGATAATTTTGCCCTCAATTCCAACTTGTTGGAGGGTGAGATTATTCAAGCAGCCTTTATTATCAATCAATTCAACAAACATGTGATTAAATGCAACATTTCTCTTATTGAATGGTCTCATAATGTTCATAGATGGAAAAAACTATTTCAAACAGTGGGGAAGACATTGGCTAAAGATGGAAGGAAGGGGGAGACTCTAGCTCATTATTCGCTTCAGAGGGTTGAGGAGAAAGTTCAGCTTAATCCCCATTATGAAGAAGCTCAGAAGGCCATTGGTGTGGCTAAGGATTGATTGAGGAGGATTCAAAATAAGAGGATTTAGGGTGCAAGGGCCAGGGCGAGGATTAACTGGTTTGATCAAGGGGATAGAGGATCTAAATATTTCTTCCAATTGCTCAAATCCAAGGAGTCCAGGATTAGTATTGACACTATCTGCGAAGAAGGATCTTTAGTGACAGATCAAGACAATATTGTGAAAGTTTTTGCCTTGTTTTATCAAAAGTTGTTTTCTACTGAGGATAATATGGGGGAGAAAGCTAGGGCCAGGAATTACATTATTAAAGGTATCATTCCCAAAAACAATTGTGAAGAAGATGCTAGGAGGTTGAATAAAGATATTTCCTTGAAGGAGATTCATGATTCTATACAAGCCCTTGGTAATCATGGCAAAGCCCTTGGCCCGAATGGACTGACTATAGAGTTTTACAGAGAATGTAAGGAAAGGATTGGGAAATATTTTTTGAGGGTCTATCAGGAAGCCATTTCCAAAGGATCCCTAGGCAAGGAAATTAATAGAGGTCTCGTTAAGTTAATTCCAAAAGAAGGTGACAGAACTTAGATAAAAAATTGGAGACCAATTACACTCTTGAATGTGTCTTACAAGATTCTGGCCAAAATACTGGCCAAAAGGCTGGAATCCATTATTCCTAAGATTATTAGCCCCACTCAGATAGGCTTTGTAAAGGGTAGATACATTCTTGAAAATATTCTCTCTTGCTGGGAATCTATGCATTGGACAAAAGAGTCTAATCAAGATACAACTCTGCTGCTCTTAGATTTTGAAAAAGAATATGACCGCATAGAATGGATTTTTGTGGGAATGATGTTGGAAATATTTGGATTCCCTACTCTCTTTCGCAACATGGTTAAGGTCCTGATGAATGATGCTAATGCCCGTGTGGAGGTTAAGGGTATAAAATCAGAGTATTTCGACCTTTCTAGGTCTATTAGACAGGGGTGCCCCCTTGCCCCTTCTCTTTTTATAATTTGAGTAGATGCATTATATTATCTCATGAGAGACTATAGATCCTCTAACAAGGTGCAAGGGCTCATTCTACCTAATGGAGAAGACCCCTCCAACATTCAATTTGTTGTTGACACAACTATTCTCACTAAGCTTGACCAAGATAACATGGACACTTTAATGACTAAGTTGGATATATTCTATAAAGCTTCTAGAATCAAGATCTCCTTGCCTAAATCCATCCTCCTAGGCTAGGATTCGAATCCTCTACCTTGGTGTAGCAAATTATCTGTATCTTGGGGCAGCCCTAATCATTTAGTAAGATATTTAGGAATCCCCTTTGCTATTGATCCTAACCTGAAAGCTATGTGGGAATGGGTCAAAGGGAATATTGATAAGAAATTGGGCAAATGAAATAATCACTTTCTTTCTCTTGTTGGGAGAACACAAATTTGTTAGACGATTCTTTCTTTCTACAACATATATTTCACTTCTACTTGTCTTTTTTGAAACTATCAATTTTGTCATATTTAGAAATAGATTAGAAACTTTTTGTGGTCAAATGGAAAGTGTGGTAAGAAATGTCATGTTGTGAAATGGTAGTGGTGCACTATAAGTAAGGATTTAGGAGGATTGGGTCTCAAAGACTTAATATTTCAAGGCATTTCCTTGGCTGCCAAATGGATTTTCAAATCCCTACAGGGAGATGAACCTTGGAAAGTATTGATTAGACATAATTTGGCCAGGTCTACTCCCAAGAAAGGCTCGACATGGAAAGGACTCCCTCTCTGTGACATTGTGGCAGGACACTTTGACATTAGACTGGTAGATTCATCAGTGTTTAGATTGATTTGGAAGGCCTAGGAGGTTTCTGAGGAGACACATCTCCAATAATATATATGTCGTCTAGATGGGGTAATTTGTGGAGAGCATTCTATTTGGTGGAACTTGATGTATAACAACAAACCACTTGCTTTGTTGCAAGGGTGTTCTCCTAGACAATGGGAAGCTAAAGCTATTAAAATCTTACCAGATATCCTTGAAGATTTCCATCTCTTGACTTGGAATGATCTTTTTGATAAATTCAATTTGCCTCCCTCCCACCGCAGGACCTACTCCATCCTTTGTGTAGATTTCTCTTCCATCAACCTCCCTAAGCCTCTTGCCTATCTGATGTTTCCAGAATCCTTTCTTTCATTTGGCCTGATGGATCATGTATGCATAATGTCAAAGACAAATATGTATACTCGACCTTACCAAGGATGATTCCATCCTCTCTCATGCTAAGTCTTGTTGGGGTTTGGGCTTGAATAGTGAATCTTGGAAGAATTTTTTTGTAAGCCTATGGAATAAGCCTAATAAGCCTAAAAAGAAATTATTTCTTTGGTTGTTCATGTTTCATAAACTTTCCATTAGGAAGTCGGATGGGGATATTGTCATTTGCTCCTACTACAAAGTTCCCGGGTCTATCAATCATATCTTTTTTTACTATCTCTTTGCTAAAGAAGTCTGGAATTCTTTCGGCATCTCTGTGGGTTCCAATGTTATATGATTTCAGAGGTTATCACTGGCAGTTTCCAGAGTTTCTCTAAAATTGCTAAAAAAAAATTGTCTATTTTTTCTTTTGAAGTGTTATGGCTTATTTGGACTTTTAGGAATGATAATCTATTTATCATTCAAACTAGCTATGGAGGCCAGAATTCAGAGATCTGGAAAAAGAGGAGTCATATTGATTGTGCAACAAGAATGCAATTCAATAATTATAGTTGTTATGAAAATACAAAAAGAGAATCCTTATAAAAGGATACTCAAAACCCTAAAGGATTATAAGATTCCTAAGTTTAGCTTAAGCATAGAGTATAATAGACTAATAATTAAATAAATAATTATTATCTAATAAAAGATTACTCTAACATGAAATATTCACCAAAGCTATACGCAATGTATTACTGACAAACTTACACCAAAACTCTATACCAAATGTCCCAAACTTCTTACCGGATATGATCAATAGGCTAATGTCCCATCAATGACAACTCCTAAGAAAAATCTTACATCAAATATCATCAATCTCAACTGGAGCATCACTGGAATAGTACTTCATTCTAACAATCTCCCCCTTTGGCATTGATGACAACACTATGAAAAATGATAAGTGTTCCAAAGCTCCAAAAACTGCCAACAATCCAACAATTTGAAATTTGTACATTCAACCAACTCCCCCTACGACTAAGCATAATTTTTCACTTCTCTATCCAACTCTCTCCAACTCTCTCCCCCTTTGACATCAATGGCAAAGGGTAGGAATCTGCCAAAACTTATGTACAAATGAATGCAATAATTTACATGAATTTAAAGATGTTTGTATATGTAACCTTGAAGGATTGTAGGTACCCATTCCATCTTCTCAGGAAACAATCTAAAACATTAATCAAAGCACTGAACATATATCCATGCACTTTAACTCCTTTGAGATCAAATGGCACATCTTTACCTAATGCATTGACTACATCCTGCTGAGATTTAAGTAAGGTGTCCATCCAGGGAGTAATCAAACTTATGAGTTCTCCCACTTTGCTCAAAACTTTCTCTTTCTCTTTATTCAAGCCCTTTATTTGGTCAGTAAAATCCATTATTTGGGCTACAAGGGAACTTGGAAAAACTGAATAAGGGGCAAAATAATGACAAATACTAGCAAGCTTCCCTTCAAAATCTATTATTTGCTTATCAATGTCAGCAGAAAACTTAGGCAAAAATAGACATGATTTAAATATTTTACCGCCTTCATCTAATGCATCCTCTATGCTTTTCATTGTTGTCTTTACAACTTCTCTATCAGCCTCAATTGCATTCAAATATGTTTGAAGCTTTGTCTCATTGAATTTGTTCAAAACCTTTATGTCAGTCACTTTCTCTAATGATACAAAATCATATTCTACCTTATTAAACATATCCTTTAGCTTATCAGATGGTGAATCATTTGAAATTGGCTTTAAGGTTAGGCAAGACTTTTCCAAAACTACAATGGCCAAAGATATTACCTCTTTCTCTTCTAAAGCGGACTTGAGTAAGTCCTCACTAGTCTTGATCTGCACAAGAGTGACCAACTTTAATGCTTGAAGAGGGGAAATAGTGCTTAAGTCTACCAGACCATCAGAAAGATCATCATCAACAACAATTTACTTTCCCTTGTCAAGAACAGTAGTTTTGGTCATGGTTGTCAGAGCTTTATCTATTTGCTCTTCACCCTCTTGGCCATCATCTTTGGTCTTTCCCACTTATCCTAACTCCTCAACTATCATCTCTACAATTATTTCTATCTCAGGAAGATCTTGGGTAGCATCACTAGAGTTATCCACAACTTGATCATTAGAGGCATCATTAGGAGCCTATTCAATTGGATCAATAGATGATTATTCATGTTGTTCACAGGAAACATATGCAGGCACATCTAGGATAGATGGAGTATCTTTAGGCTCAGAAGTTGATGCTTTCTCTCTCGAAACAAATTTTTCTTGAGAAGAGTCTATCGAATTTACATCAAATCTTTGATCAATCAAAAATAGTCTCAAAATTGCTTCAGTTTCTTTTACCACCTCATCTTTCTTTCCTATCATGAGCTTATTTACCCTCCTCTTGCTCTAAAATCTATCATTAGCAATTTTCAGTAACCGGGTGACTTCATCTTTAGGAATAACAAAATATATATTTACAAGGACATATTCCTTTATTCTCTCATCCTCAAGTGAAGTTTTATGTCTTCTTGCATCCAAAATATCATAGAAGCTCTTGGGAATCATAGATGATAATTCTATTAACACCTTATTGAATTTATCCATATATGCTACAATTTCTTCTTTTACTTCTCACTGGTCTTTATCCTCAAAATTCTCATAATATATAGAAACATTTTTCAAATTGCCATCTTTCAAAATTCCATCAATTAATTGTTGCAAGGTCAGTGGGGGCACAATTTAATATAGGCTTTCTATCTTATGAGATTTAAGAGCTTCATCAATCTTTGATTTCTTCTTCTTGTTGGCTTTAACCTTTCCATATGGTTCTGCTAGAGATTTAGCTTTCTTAGCAAGAGGAGCATCACTGGAAGTAGGCTTCCAGACTACCCTTGCATAGGTAGCAGTCTTCTTCACTTGCATTACCTCTTCATCTAACTTTCTCTCTTCATCTGCTGCAATATACTGCCTTGTAGACTTCTCCTTCTTCCTTTTCTCTGCTCCACTGGTAGATACTGTTGGTTTAGGCTTAGATGGAGGTATCGGTTTCTGCACACCAGAGGCAGGTGTTGATTTGCTTGGCTTGGCCTTGATCTGCTTCAGAGGAACCGGTTTAGCTTGTGGCTTCACTACATCTTACTCCTTCCAAATATTCTTCTCCCTTGCCTTTTGTACAGCTTCTTTGGTAATACCTATCTGCTCGACCAGTGCCTCAACTTCCTTCCTCACTTTCCTCTTCCTTATGGCCTCAGTGAACTTTTTGTGCAAGTTTAAGTCCTTTTCCTTGAAAGTTCCAAATCTTTCTTCCTTTTGATCTACCAGCTTGCTCAATAATTGTTGAGCATATGCTTCAAGTGTAATAGAATCAACCTCATACCCCATGGGCATGATCTAGATTGTCCTTGACTCAACAACTTCCATATGGAATTGATCTTTGTCAATCATAAAGCAAATTGTTTTCTCATACTTCTCAACTATCTCCTTAGGGATTCTTTCTCGGGCTTTCATAGAGGTTCAAAAGGTCTTAAAATAGCCCCATAAGGTAGATATTTTCATTGTAGAATCACCTATACCCATCAATCCTTCCTTAATTTCCATAGCCACCCGTTATCATAGGCTCATTGGAATTTTCCTTTTATTTCAGGGATCTTATTTCAGAAGTATAATGCCAAACAAATAAGGGACCCAAACTTGAAAGTGTGTTTCTTGTCCTATTTAATATTTTTCAAGTTACTTATCAATTCAATCAAGAGAACTGTGCATAGATCATACCTTTTATCTTCCTTGAGCATCTAATATGTTGAAAATATTGCAGTACCAAAGACCAAGTTCCGCCTGCTTGATTGATAAACTTTGTAACCTAACACCATCGAGGAAAATATGGCATCATGCTCCAAGATATAGTCACTGCCTTGTTGTCAAATTTAGAACTGGTAGCATCTATCACAGTGTTATTTTGTACTTTTCTCAGTTCGGGCACTTCACTGGTTGCACTTAAGCATGTGATTGCTTGAATATCCTGCTTGGTGATTTTATAAGGTTTGTCTAGCCAAATGAACTCATCATGGAACTTGATGAGAATGTACCAGACCCATTTCGCTTCATCAAATACTGGGAAATGAACAAACTACATGAAAACCTTATCATGAAGAATCTTATGTTTTGGCTTCAGGTTTCCAAGACTATCCGCCAAATGCTTGTTGTAGAGTGTAAGCATATTTACATTTCTGAGTTATTCAATGTCACAATGAATGTATGCTCTTATGTCCTCATTGTGAAGAACGCCATATAGAACCAAAGAAAATGCTCCTTTTGGATCATCTTCAACGGATTTGAAAGGATGTCTCTTAAAAACGTGCCTTGCCCTCTTAGAAATATCAACAACCAGAGGAGTAGAAATATCGGATGAAGATGCCATGATGATTCTAGGGTTTTTAAATGTTAGCTTGCAAATAGATAAATACATTTTAATTCACAACTGGGCACAAGAAATTGTCTGATGATCGCTTCAATCTCAGTTTCACTATCAAATCTCTTTTAATTTGTAGCTATGCTCTTTTCTCTTGATCGCATTGTGAAGAATAAGCTTTTGAAATGCCCTTTTAACCTAATTCTGAGTTGTAATAAATGCTCAACCTTAAAGCTTCCGGTCACACTATTTTTCATCAATTCTTTCACTGGATCACTAAACTTCTACAAAATCTTCTGGATATCAACTGCATGATCGATCTAAATTTTCTACAACCTTTCAGAACTGGTTATAGATCTCCACAAGGGGGTTTTAAGAATCTGCATGAAAAAATCCCCCTAAGGCCAAAAAGCCCTAGTTACCGAATGAGGTTCCATCACCGGATTCAGGTGTGGAGACATTCTGCACATTTTTATCTTCTTTCTTTACCCACATTTTCTTATGTTGATCTCTAATTTCATCAACCTTTGCTTTTCCTTTCTCATCAGATTTATTCTTATTCACCGATGCATTTTTTCTTCTACAATGTTTTGCAATATGACCATGTTTGTTACATGCATGACAGACAACATTTCTCTGCATAGGCTTAAAGTTCATCTGACTTGGTCTCATCCTGCATTGGTTAGATATATACCCAAACATCCCACAAGCATAACATTTCTTGTTCTGAAAATTATTTATCATTGTTTTGCACATATTTAACTTATGACCAAAATTATTGCATACAAAACATTAACCGATAAAGGTAGGACCATTGTTCATATTGTTTATAATCCCATTATTTATCCTACTTCTGCATTGATTTTTCATATGACCAAATTTATTGCAAGTAAATCATCTACCATTGAATTTATAAGCATTAGGCTATCTTACTGGAGGTTTCTTGTTCTTATGTTGATGATTTCTTTGACCAGAACCAGCATCTCATCCAATCGGGCTGAACTAGCTTTGAACTTTTCTTTGTAATCATTAGCAGTAGTCAGTTCATCTCTCAGAATTATGATATGCCTTTCAAGTTCTTGTCCATCATTCTTTGTTTGCACTAGTTCAAGCTTCAACTGATCATTCTCATATGTCAATTTGCAACACTCATCAAATCTGTCCTTCAAGGATTGAGTCAATCTTTCTTCATTATTCTTCTGGTCTTGAATCTCCTTAGTCAACTTCATAATAATAGATTGCATCTCATTCTTCAAAATTGCATTCTCCATGGCCAACTTCTCACATTCATCTGTCTTATCTTGTAGAATTTGTTTGTCAACACTTTGTTCTTATTTTTCCTTCAGCTTGTCCACCGACTCCTCTCTTTTCCCAAGAGGTGTTCAGTTGATCTTTAAGGGTTTCAATGAAGTCTTCAGTTGCATTCGGATTTCTCTTCAAGCTACTATTTTCCTTCATTGTTGTATCAAGGTCTTCTTGTGCCACACTAAGTTGTCTCTACAAACCGAAGTCCATTGATTCAATCTTCTGGATCTTCCTCAAGTTGTTAGGCTTCCTTGGAGGAACTAAGATCTGATACCAATTGGTGGAATCAATGAACACTGAGAGGGGGGGTGAAGAAGTGTTCCAGTATTTATGAATTTGTTAATCTGATTCTTTATCAACCGGATGCATGATAAGAAACTAAAATGCAGAAACACAAAGCAATCAACCACATAACCATAACACCAATATTTTTACATGGAAACCTAGAAAGGGAAAAACCACAGTGGTATTTGAAGGTCCACAATATTATTATACTATGGCCAGTAATAAAACAATATTACATGAGGGGAATGCACATGCATTCAAGCACACTTCCTAGAGCTCACTGCTCAATTACAAAAGGGCTACAACTCAGAGGAAGGCTCATTACCTTACAGGCTCATTACCTTACAGGCTAATATAAAATGATTACAATGATTGATGAACTAGTTAGAAGCATCTGACTATGCCAAATAACAATTTCGGTTAGGCACAAAGTGATCCACTACATTGCTCTATTATGCGCTGCTACTGATTACTGGATCAATAAAGCTAAAGGTTTGCACGTGAAACTGCACTTAATCGCTCCCAAAATCATCACACATATCATAACAACACCCAAATACATTAACTAAGTCAATCTTATATATCCACATTAGCAAAATTAATCTCCCACAAGTCGGCTTCACAAAATATCAAAATATGAAAGTTGTAGCTTCAAGTCAGCTCAAATCTTTACAAAATCATATTATGAATCTAAGACACATGATCACACACTTTCCATAAGTCGGTCCAATCACCTCAAACTTACCAATAACCACCGGAATCACCTCAAGCAATCTGGTCCACACGTTACACCACCAAAAATGAATATAACCCTGTTTTACTGCTCAACTGGATACCGGACCTTCTAACATACTAAAGAATCATCACTAGAGGATAATATTAAATGATAAGTTGCTTCTCATACCCAATCAACTTAACTCAAATCACTGGAACCAAAATCACATCATCAGAAATATGAAATATTCACCAAAGCTATACGCAGAGTATTACTGACAAACTTACACTAGAACTCTATACCAAATGTCCCAAACTTATTACCAGATATGATCAATAGGTTGAGTTGCCATCAATGACAACTCCTGAGAATATCCTACATCAAATATCATCAATCTCAACTCGAGCATCACCAAAATAGTACTTCATGCCAACAGCGACTCCCTGCTCCTGAGATATCGGTGGTTGTCCCAGTAGTCCACCCTTATGTTGACCCCATTATGTGGGACTGAGAGCTGAGATGGTCTGAGGCTTCTTCAGGGTGGACGACTTGGATTGATATAGTTGGGGATGACAGAGACCTGACTGGGGATATTATTTGATGACCTCTTTGTCATACTGTGGTGGTTTTTTGGTTGTTTTTTGTTCGATCTAGATAGTTCTTGTCCCCACTATACTATTCACTGATGTATATGTAATAGTTGGTCTTTTTTGTTGACCATCGCCCATGATACTCTCTGGTTGTAATGCTACTCTCTTATAATTAATAGAAAAAAAATTTATTGATTGATTTGTTGTTTTGTAGGAATTTCATCCCAAACCAATAGTATATAATGTATTTGCCCTTGGCCCGAGACTATGTCCAAGAAATAACCTTGCTAAAATGCACTTGCTAATTCTTTTACATCATAAATCATTTCTACATCCCTTTATGATTTGAAATTTATTTAAAATTCAATTTATTGTATTATTATTTGTCTGAATTGCCACTAATATAATTAAAAATTAGTGTATATTTATTATTATATATAGTTAGAAATTAACATATAATTTTTTAAATAATACTTTTAGATTATTATCATGTCTCATATTTAAATACATTATAATGGTGATTGACTAATTTTTAGGAGATATAATTTATTTCTTTTCTTGTGGGAGTTTAATGATCCAAATGAAGGTATAAAGTTTCTACCAAATCCGGTACCAGCAAATAGTGCACAAATAAAATTTAGTCATGCGTAAGAAAAAGTGATGCACATATAATAATTGGAATATAGCCTTTTTTTAAAAGCAAAAATATTAAATTTATTATATTCTATTTAAAGTAATTTGTGTACTTAATAGAATCAAATTTATCTTATCATTTTTTAAATAATTTGATCGTCTAAATTGTGTTTATACAATTCATAGACATGTTCATTTTGTTTGAAAAATAGTTTATGTTTTTAATATATGAATGTTTAAATTTCTTATAATAAGACTTTTAAAATAATATTTTCTTCATTTCTATTATACAAAATTGAATATTATAAAAAAAAATTGACAGTCAAATTGCTCAAAACTATTATCCTCTTTAATGTCTTTAGATTATTGTTAGCTTCCATAAAAATAGCGTCTTATATGGTTTTTGTTATATTCCTTATATCAAAGAAATTGAATTCAACCCTCCCTCTTTCTCCTCCAATGACATTTTTCTCCCTGTAAAGTTTATATTATGGTAGTATGTGAACTTAATAAATAATAGAGCTATATCAAATAATATTATGCATAATTAAAGAGATGATCTATATATCTGTGTGTGTGTGTGCGATGAGACTTTTTCACCAAAAATATATATATTCTAAAAATTAATTTATATAGAAAAATAAAAGATATTATGAGTCTTTATATAAAATAGATTAATAAAGAATATGTATATAAATTCTTTTCAAAGGAGAGGAATAGTTGTATTTATCTAAACTATTTTAAAATCGACTCATGAAAGGGTGTGATAAACCATCTCTTAAAAAGATATTATGCGAGACTTGAAAATGGCATAAAGATCACTCATGGAAGACTTCAAGAGATTTGGTTTAAAGACATAGGAGAGAGAATATAGACTGCATTTGAAATCAAATTATAAAGTACAACTTGAGATTTTCCTAGTAAGGGTTTGTGGTGTGTGTAGGCAATCGGTGCACATAGGCACATGCTATATTCTTATAAAATCATCTCTGGAGTGTTTGATAGCTATGGGAGCAAGACCACTAGGATCTTCCTCTAATAAGACTGGCAATTTGAATGGATTTGATTTAGAGAAGTATTGAATTTATTAGTGATAAAAAGATACAAAATTATACATATAAATTGGAGTTTTGATTAAAATCTCCATAAGATGTTCCTTATTCCATTATACTTGTATGCCTGGAATGTGGTATCAGCCTGCAATAGGGGAAAACATCTCAAACACACACATGAAACATTATGTTAGAGGTTAGAAATCAAAATCCAAAACCAAGAAGCTAACTTTGAAAAACCAAACTCTAAGCATGTTCCATGTTCCTCTCTCTCTAAAGATCCTCAAGATTCAAGGTGGCCCTCACTTGGAAGAGCACTTGATCTCTTGGATGACAACCTAGAGAATGAGATTTAAATGATTCTAGGATCAACATGGATGCAACTAAGATCCTAGTGAAAGCTAAGATGATGGATTAAGATGAAATGCAAGGTGCAAGACTAAATGCTCAAGATGATGAAGATATGAAACTAGGTTAATTCCAAATTGAAGATTAAATGCTATTAGACTAGTTAATTAAGCTAGAAAAGGATATGAATTTAAGATAAATGAAACTAAAATGCTATGATATGAATGCTTGATTCTTGAAGATAACAAAAAGAGCTCCTTAATCTCAACAAGGGCTAGGATTGAAAGTTATCAATCCATGTGAGGGATTCAGTCCAATCTCAATTTGACAAATGTCACCTTGAGAGGGCTTGAGAGGAGATGTAAGAGGCATTAAATGCCCGAGGAGACATGAAGGTTACCTTAGGAGGTAAGGTTATGGTTATGTTAGTGGATAACCAATGGATAAAGCCTTTACCTAAGGGGTAAACTCTTGTGCAAGGGTTAATAGGATAACTAGGGTCAAAGCCATGAGTGATTGATGATACCCTTGGGTTAGTTGAGGGTTAAGTTAGAGAGAAAGTCTCTAACCATGTGGGAAGGTTGAGTTAACCATTAATGGTTAGGAAGACTTTGGGGACAAATTTGTAAGAGTCCTTCCAAATTTAGGGGAACTCGACAACTTATCTTGTTGAAGAAATAAAGTCTTTAATGCATTTAGAAGACTTTCTTCCAAATTTGAGAAGTGACATCCTCAAATTTAGAGAAAGGACATGATTAGGAGTTGATTAGGCTAATTAAAAGGGTTTAGAAAAATCTAGAAGGCTCTAGAAGAGGTTTAGGAGGCAAGTGGGAGATGTAGGATTTTGCAAGTGGGCGAGGCAAAAAAAGAATTTAATTAAAATAAAAAGTTTATTTTAATTTTGGTTGCAACTTGCATTTGTAGGATTTTGCAAGTGGGGGATTTAATTAAATGTAAATTTAATTAAATGGGAAGGGAATTTTCATTAAATAAACAAGATTTATTTAATTAGATGGCTAAGGGTATTTAATCAAACCTTAGTTTAATTAATGGATTAGGTTTTAGAAGAGATAGGTTTAATCAAATCTTTAATTTGATTAATAGGCTAATTTAGAAGAATAGGGATATTGATTAAATCTTAATTTAATTAATTGGAAGAAATAGGGATAATTAAATGAATAAAATTCACTTAATTTGTTGTGCAACTTTTAGGTGTCTATAATACTAATATTCATAATTTTGGGTGTATAAAAGGTACTAACAATGTTGGATTTATTGTACTAAAGCTTGAAGCCTACTAATTTAGGTAAACAAGTATTTTATCCATTTCCTCTAAACGTTAACTAGATATATTTTTATTATTGCTAGAACTCAGATATTAACATTAGCAATAGGGATTTTTTATAGTGGCAAATATTTGCCTATTGGTGAATAATATTTTTCTCACCACAGGGTGACCAAATTGCCCAAATTTTATGAATTATCAGTCCAATGCATTTGATTTCACCATAAATTTATTTTACCATTCATATATAAATGTGATATTTTGCCACGATTGAGAGCTCAATGAAAAGTACAATTGAGAGACAAAATAGATGATAGAAATAAATTGTATTCTCTCAAGATGAAAATATTGATCAAGTGGATCATAAAAAGTTGTTACATACAATGAATATGAGCTTTCTTATATAGTCAAGGCTATATGGATATGTGAGCACACAAACATGACATGTGGCTCAATAAGAAACAAGGGTAGGTAGGAAATATGTGTGGTAGGTAGGAGAAACAATATAATATTCCACATGAGGTGGATCACCCACAAAATATGGAATGTAATAACAAGATAAGACCACAAAAGGTGGAAATTCTCCTACACACACTATCCCAATGTGTCACAAACACCCAAGTGTCTCATACCCAAACTACAATGAAATGCGTTATCCTAAGTAAACTTAAGTAAGGTGTAATAATATCCAACATGAATAATTAATTACACCAACACCCCCCCCTTCAGTGCAACTATGCAATGCAAGATGGGTCTCGACTACGAGGCCATGTTAGGTACCCATGTATAAATGTGAATGCATGCAAACCAATGCAATGAAATCTCTTAGAAAATGGGGAAAGAGAGAAAAACCCAATGGGAAAAAACCCTCCCCCAAAAGAGAGATGAAAAATATACAAAGAGAACTCTCATAGAAGTCTATGAGGAACAAAACCCCATGTGAGGAAAAAGTCCCCCCCATATGAGAGAAGAAGAAGAGAGACTAGGTAGCCCCCCCTCAGTGTAGAATTTGCACCAATGATAAAAGCTCAAAGATGTATGAAGAAACTACTCCATGAATGTCGAACAACGTTCCTCCCCTTAGGAAGAAAGAAAACCAAAGGTGTATCCATGAAGTCTCCCCAGTCGTGAAGGGAAGATGTATGGAAAAAACTCACGATGAATGAAGTCTCTGAAAACTGCTCAAGTGTCCCCATGTTGATGCTGAATTTGACCCCCTCCAAAGGTGATAAATTTCTCCACACTGCTGAAAAAGGCACTCCAAGATCTAGTGGAGATGAATGTAGAAAAATATCCAAAGTCTCCTCAAAGAATAAAGAGACCTCCTCCAAATGTTGTACAAAAGTATCCACAATCATGTCAACCTCTAAAGAATGATCATGTAGAAAATGCACAAGAGGGTCAGAGTGTTCCCTTGCAATAATTGAAGAAGGATCATCTTCATCAAAGAGAAGATGAATATCATCAATAATGTCTCCCAAATCTGCAATGTAGGACTCCACAAATAATCCTGCAATGTTTGTCAAGTAGGCATCCCAATCAACTGAAGAAGCTGGAAGACAAGAAATATCATGTTGCACTGAATCACAAGAAGGCAAAACTGTCGCACTAGCTACATCATCACATGCAATAGGTGATGTGATAGTAATAGGAGGAGATGGAATGCAAGGCTCAAGAACTGGGTCACATGTGAGAATCCCCAAGTTCAAGTACCCAAAGTTCTCCTCAAAATCTGAATCATCAACATAGGAAGAATCAACCTCATCAATAGGACCAAAATGTGAAAAAGAGTACAACTGAGATGCATGATCAACCACCCCAGTTTCAATGATAGCTCTACTGTCCAAGTATCTAATGATAACTAAATTAGGTGTGAACTCCATAGTTTTCCTACTTGCCCCATGTGTGATTTGATAGATGGAAAGAAGATTGTTTGTCAAATGGGGTACACACAACACATCATTGAAGGAGTTATCCCTAATGGCAATAGATCATTTCCCAATCACATCCATGTATGTATGATTGCCCATCAAAATTTGTGGCATGTGGAAAGGCTCAAATGAAGAGAACATAGACTGCGAGGATGCCATATGATGAGAAGCCCCTGAATCTAGAAGCCATCTCCCTAAATCATGACTTGTAGTAGCACAAAGAGATTATCCCTTTCCTTTATCTATCCCAAAAGAGTGATGTCCTTTATCCTTTTCCTTGAAGAAGAAGTCAATGTAGACATTCTAGAAGGTAGGTTGATTTTGTTCTTCTCAAGAAGATTCTTCAACTCATCTATCCTTCTTGTAACAATGGTGTTCATCATGTCCAGACTTCTTGCAATATGCACAAAAAAGATTCTCCTTATATGATTTCCTCTTAGGTGAGAATGTAGAATAACCTTGTTGTGGAGAGGAGGATTGTGCTCTATGGTTTAGACTTAGGTTGCTTTTGATTCTTGTCTTTTCCTTGATTGCCTTGATTCCCCTTATTAGCCACCAAAGCTTGTGACTTTGAAGATTTGAGAATCCCCATCTTGGTCAACTTAGATTGCTCAAGTATCAACATCTTCGTGAATGAATCAAATGAGGGAGAAGTATATGAGGAACCTTGAGCTAACCTATGGGTGTGAAAGCTAGATACAAAGGTTGCATACTCTAAAGGAAGCTTGTCCAATAAGTTATAAACCAATTGAGCATCCTTTTTGTCAATTCCACAATCCTTTAGCTTTGCTCTTAGCTCAATTTCTTTTGTGACATAATCTTGGATTGTATCAAAATCCTTGGGATCCAAATTTGCGAGCTCACTATCAAGCTTGTAGCCCTTAATATCATCAACTTGACCATACAATTTCTCACAAATATCCCAAGCCTCTTTAATTGTAGTACACTTATCAATGTGAAAAATGAGGTCATCTGATACATACTTTCTAAGAGTTCCAAGTGCCATAACATTCTTAGTGAGCCATTCAATTTGAGCATTAGGATCAGCCTTAGGATCAGGTGGTGTTGTTATAGTTCCATTTACATAATGAATGAGTCTTTTTCCCACTAGTTTACTCCATGCCTTAATCTTCCATGAAGCATAATTATGAGGAGTTAAAAGTGGAAATTTAGGAGAACCCATAGCACCACAATGAAAAAACACAATATAGAGAGAGGCACAATCACACAAGACACCCCCCCAAATTACTCAATCAAGAAACAAACCCCCCCCCCCCCGAAAAAAAAAAAAGGGTGATTTGCCACTTTATACTTAGTGCGTATACAATGGGCCACTTGCAAAACAAGTCAAGGTGGACTTCTTATTTCAATCATATAAATGCCTCAGATAGGCTATAAGAGACTCCTACAAATACTGCAAGTGATCTAAACTAAGATCCAAGCAAAATGCAAGTACCAAATAGGCCAAAAATGACCAAATACTAAAAGTACAATTTCTACTCAAAATCACTGCAAACTAATGGCAGATTATGGAAGTAGATGAAATATTATGCACTTTCAAAAAAAATGGCACTTGAAAAGGAGGTCGTATGACCCCAAACGAAGCCTTTGAAGTTGCAAAATCTAGGATTAGATAGGTACAGTCATGAAGATCTGCAAATTCTGAAAAATTTGTCCATCAAAATCATAAAATTCCTCCACCACCACGAAGAGCACGAAATTCTAGCCCATTTCAAAAAAAAAATTGCACCAAAGATGAGCAAGATATGGCCTTCCAAAGTTGAACTGCAAAACTGAAAAACTCAATGAGACGGGGTTAGAAATTTTTTTTTAAATGTTGATGTAGTGTTGACGTCGATAATTCATGAGCTTAAATTTGACACCCGTCTACCCATCAAAATGACCATCGCATCCCTTACACGGGTTGTCCGTACAGTATGGATAGTGATGATGTGGCCGAAAATAATTGGTTTTGTACCGTACAAAATATACACATGGCACATAGGTGGCAGGCTGACTCAGCGTATGGATGATGACATGTCGGATCCATACACTTGTGTGGATGGGTGATTTGGCAGATCTGTAAGCCAATAGGTGTTTGTCGTGTGTTAGTCGTCGCGTGGTGGAATTGGTAGGGTCCACGTGGATCAGAGGAGTTGTCGCAACGCGAGCCGAGAAACAACGTTTGACAAGCGGCGATGGGAGGATGGCGCGGTCGGCAATAGGAGGTCTGGTTGGTACACCTGCAAAATGCAAGTCTGCAGAGTACGGTGTGGGGGGGTTACCCCCCCCTCCCCACATAAATTTTTATTTTATTTTTTAATTATTTTTAAAAAAAAATTTACAATAACCAAAAAAAATGTGAATTTTTTTTAATTATAAAATGAAAATATATTTAATCTAATCTGTATCATACCGAAATAGGCAAAAAATTTCTCCCTCACCCAAAATTCAATTTTCACTAAAATAGGTCAAGTTTATACTCAAAATTCATGGAAACGGCCTCCCGAACTCAACCGTGATGTCCAAATCATCGTAAGATGCACCAAAAAAGAGTAGCACCCTAGATCCAAAAATGCAAGCCTCCAAAATGTCTCCAAAAGACTAATCAAAGAAGCTCTAATGGCTCTGAAACCATGTGATATTTTGCCAAGATCAAGAGCTCAATGAAAAGTACAATTGAGAGAAGAGAAATAAATTGTATTCTATCAAGACGAAAATATTGATCAACTGGATCATCAAAAGTTGTTACATACAATGAATATGAGTATGCTTATATAGGCAAGGCTATATGGATATGTGAGCACACAAACATGACATGTGGCTCAATAAGAAACAAGGGTATGTAGGAAATAGGTGTGGTAGGTAGGGGAAACAATATAATATTCCACGTGAGGTGGATCACCCACCGAATGTGGAATGTAAGAACAAGATAAGACCACAAAAGGTGGAAATTCTCCTACACACACTATCCCAATGTGGCACAAACACCCAAGTGTCTCATACCCAAACTACTATGAAATGCATTATCCTAAGTAAACTTAAGTAAGGTGTAATAATATCCAACAAGAATAATTAATTACACCAACAATAATTAATATTTTTGTCAATAACAACTACATGTTTCCAATGTTGTAATTGGTATTTTTTCTAGAATATCAGAAGCATGTAATAATTCACTAACGTATAAGCCAATACCATTAAAAAATTGTTATGTATGAGGACCCATTTTGAAAAAAACATTAAATGTTCAATACATTGCAGGACTAATTTTTCCAATGACATTAAAATTTAATTATGTAGGAGAATGCATTTCATTAATACTATTATAACCACATGCTAATTGGAGGTCCATAATTGTTGGGATTAAGGTGTCTCAACCTTTGCAAATCCTGACATTGATTTTGTTATATTTATTTATTATTTTAATTTATTAATTGTCTACAAATAGCTAATCATCTAGTGGGACCCACAAGCTTGGTGGCATCCTACTTGGTGATGATTGTATGACACATATGTTGAGCATGTGGAGGTAGGCATCCAACTTTGACGATCTTGACAACTATCAGGTTATGATAGATTGTATGACATATTGGACAAGTGGCAAGAGATACCTTTTGCATGGAGAAGGTGGGTGACCAAGTTGGGATATGATGGGTTGTAAGAGAATGTGATAATAATAATCAGTTATTATGGATTCTCTTAAAGTTGTAAGTTATGACAATATTTAGAAGATTCTTATGACAATTGTAACATGTGTAAGAGCATGTCTCATGCCTCCAAATACTAAATTTTGGGTGCCCAACTTAGGAGGTTTGAATGGGGAGTCATTTGGAGATGTACATGTATCGTTTGCATGCTTTTTGATGGCCAAAAAATAGGGCCAAATGTTTTGCATGAACCCATCTTCTTGGTTCATCTAGAAGCTTCCTTATTTGTTGTGTTTCTTTATATAAAGTAGCCTTGGAGAGTATTAATCATGTAATGTTTTGCAAGTGAAGTGTTATGCTGTCATAATTAATCCAAATTGTGGGTTGTTAGTTGTAGACTCTTGTTGAAGAAGTGAAGTGTTGATATTGTATTATAACCATTTGTTTACTAAAATAAAAACTACTACACTTTTTGAGTGTGGGGTTTTTCTCCTAAAATGGTTTTCCCCATGGTATGTCTTGTATTCATTTGGTGTAATCTTTATGAATGTTTATTATCTCGTTGTGAATGTTTTGTGATTTTGTAATAGTTAATATTTGTAAGAAAATTTGCACTCTCCCCCTCTCGATCAGTGTTATGAAGCATTTTTTGAACCTTAGCTTCCTTTTAATTGATATCAAAGCCTAGCTAGTTTTGGTTTCATTATTCGGTAGCAGGTTTTTATATTGATCTCAATTTGAGGGGGATATTTTTTAGAGTATTTTCAAAATCTTGTTGCAGGAAGACGATGGCAAGCACATCCACAAAAGTTGATATGGAGACATTTAATGACAACAACTTAAAACTTTGGAAGTTGAAAATGGAGGATATGCCCATGGATAGAGATCCATGGGCTGCAATATCTAGAACAAAACCTTAGACCATATAATAGGAGTATGAGATACGATGGATCCTAAGGATCTCATAAGGCTCTATTTGGCAGACTTTGTATTTTCAACTATACTTCTAGACTCAGATATGTAGACTTTGTAGAAGACTTTGTGTTATTGAATGTCCATGAAGATAAGACTGTGAAAGATCTTTGGAAGAAGCTTGCAGATGTTTATCAGGCTATATCCTTGGTAAACAAGCTTTTTCTGAGAAATAAAATGTATTCTCCAAAAATAGAAGATGGGGGATCTATTTATGATCATTTCAATGCATTCAATATGATTGTTGCTTAGCTGGTTTCTATTGGTGATAATATTGAGGAGGATGATCATTGCATACTTCTATTGTGTTCTTTTTCTAACTCATGGGACCACCTTGTTATGTCTATCAAGAGTACAATCACCAATTTCAAGATGGATGAGGTGGTAGCATCATAACTTTCTAAAGAGATGCAGAGGAAGACTTGTTAGTCAGTTAAGGAGGATCTTGTGGTTCATGGTAGATCAAAAGAGAAAGGCAAGAGGATGAAAAGATAGATAAAGAGGTAGATCCAAATCTCATGGGAGATCTAAGCCTCTTGAAAAGTCCAAGGAAAAATGTTAGAATTATCACAAAATTAGTTATTTGCATAAAGATTGTAAGGAGGAGAAAAAGAAGAGGTCAATGGAACCTGAACAACCCCAAGTCGGGAGTAGAACATGTTGGAGGAAGACATTGGGAATGGGAGGGACAACTCCCATCTCATTCAAACTAGAAAGTTCCAAAAGACAATCAAGCAATAACTTCTAGTAGAGAACTCAGTATTTATGTCCCATTCTTGATAAGCGAAGACTCAAACAATGAGGATGCAAAGCCTTATGCGAAGAATCAATGGATTCCATTAACATTCTTGATCCTATATGCATTAGACAAAAAATGACTAATATTATAAACAAAATCCTAATAAAGAGGAGCAAGGGAAGGAAATCAAGGATACAGAAAAGAGAAGATACCCTCAAAAGAGAACAAACCTCCATCAAGTCTTACATGCTTATATCTAGATCCAAGGGAGGAAACCCCTCCCTTGGAGATCAATGAAGATACTTGCATGGAATGTCAAGGTCTTAAATGCCCCTAACAAGATGTGCATGGTCAAGCACAAACTAGAATCTTAGGTGATCGAAGTTGTTGTTCTCCAAGAATCTAAATTATCCTCCAAAGATGTAAAACATTGTAAGTGATGACATGACAGGTATGTGGAAGCCAATGGAGCTTTAGGAGGAATTAGTATCTTATGGCAGTCAAATTTAGTGTTTGTTGGCATTCTCAATTGCTCCACAAACTGGAAAATGGAAAAAATTTGAATCCTAAACTCTTCATTAGAATTCATAATCATGAACACTTATAGACAACAAAGAATAAGGATAAGAAACATGTGTTAGAAAAATAAGTGCCTCATTTTCACTCATCTAAGACAAATTCATTGTTGGAGGTGATTTCAATGCCATAATCAATCCTAAGGAAAAGATGGGTAATTGGGGGTGTGGCACGGACTAAAAAAGATTTATACTCCTTTGTCTATGAAAAAGATCTTATAGATTGCATGCCAGATAATGGTAATTTCACATGGAACAACCATGGAAGTGGATTCACCAATATTGCAGAGTCCCTGGATTTTTTTAATTTTGGAAACAAGGGTGAATTTGTTGACACTTCTAGCCTCACAAATACACCCCATTCCCATCTCAAATCACTTTCCCATGGAATTGAAAATAATGGAGGTTTCAATGGGGCCAAAATCATAATTTAGGTTTGAAAAAATATGGTTTAGACACCTCAATCTAACTCCAAATTTGAAACTATGGTTGGAGGATCCCTTTGATGAGAAAGGCACAAGGATGTACAATTTTCACAAGAAACTAAAAATATTAAAGGAAAGGCTAAGAATCTAGAGCAAAGAAGTTTTTGGCAACATTTTTCTAAGAGAAAATGAGGATTGAAGTGGATTTGGCTTCCCTAAGAAATGTGGTGATACATAATGGAATGAATCAATGAATTTAATAGAGAAAAAAATTTATGGTTGAACATAAAGATATCCTTGCATGAGAATAATGCTACTAGAGGTCTAAGTCCCAAAAAATTTGGCTTGATGAGGGTGATAAAAACACCAACTTTTTTCTTAATACTACCAAAGTACGACAAAAAATGACTAGTTACTCGCATATCGAGCAAAATGACAACAACACATCAAATGACACAGTGGATATACAACCTTCGGAATTGGTTTCTTTCAAAATATTTTTGCGGGCAATGGAGAGAAGGATGTGCTACATCACAATGTTTTGAATTGCATCCCATGACTGATCATAGATGTTGAAAATTTATTTTTGATGGGATCCATCACCTTGGAGGAGGACAAAAAAGGTGCATTTGACATACAGCCAGACAAACCTTTGTGACCTAACAATTTTCCAATGCTAATTTTCTAAACTTGTTGGGACTTATGGGAAATGGCATATGGTGATTAGTGGAGGAATCAAGAAATAAAAGAACCATTCTCAATGATCTCAATATAATAAACATAGTCCTCATACCCAAAAAGATAGATTGCTTGACCTTTTTCTAAATACAACATATCTCCTTATGCAATAAAATTTATAAAATCATTTCAAAGGTGATGGGTATCAGACTTAAAATGGTCCTTCCCAAGTTAATATCACAATAATAGAGTGACTTAGTACCATGAAGGAATATATAAAAGGGAATCATCATTGTTCATAAGGACCTACATTTGATCTATAAATTAAACCTAAAAGGTATGATCCTCAAATCAAATGTAAGTAAAGCCCATGACAAGGAAAAATGAATATTTCTTATCAAGTTTATTGAAGTGTTCTGCTTCTAAAAAAAATGGCTTGATTGGATTTTTAGTTGCATCTTCACTCATGAATACTTGGTAGTAATGAATAGCATTTTGTGTGGTTTTTTCCAAGGGGCTAAAGGTTTGTAGTAGGGAAACCCCCTTTTTCGGCCACTCATCTTTTCCATTCTACTTGATGCTCTTAATAGAGAAATCACTAAGAAGGTGGCACTAGAGATGTGGGAGGGTATAAAGGTTTTGCACAACTTCCCTACCTTCACTCATTAAATATTTGCAAATGACACATTATTATATGTATCTTCCACCATTTGAGAAGATGAAAGCATTAACAACACCCTTTTGGAGTACTATGCTACCTGAGGATAATCAATAGCTCGCCAAATCAAGCATTTTCTTATTCAACACTTCTAAAGAGGCCTAGTGCAGGATCACTCGCACTCTTGACTTCATGGCCAAGTGACTCCCTTCAAAGTATTTGGGTATCCCTCTATTCATTGGACCAATTAAAGGTGAACTATGGAACACAATAATGGAGAAATGTGCCAAGAAAATGGATTCCTAGAAATGATGTTGACTCACTTTAGCTAGACAAATTGCAATGATCAAATCCATGATTTATGCCATCCTAAAATATACCTTTCATGTTTAGAGCTGCCAAATAGGGCACAACAAAATTTATGTTCTCTTCAACATAAATTCATCTGGGAAGCTTAAATTCATGCGGGAAGACCCAAATGACAAAAGGAGAATCCCACTAATCACTTGGGATAAGGCTACTTGGGACAAATAGACCGGGGGACCAATATTAAAGATTTACACCTTCAGAACTTGGCATTGGGTGCAAAAATCACTTGGAGAATATACAAGAATGTCAACACACTATTGATAAAATTATTGAGAGTGAAATACTTGGATGTCGACGATCCAAACTAGATTCTAACCATAGCCAATCCACCTTAAGGATCTACAATATGGAATTTTATAATAAAGAGTAGGAGCATCATCACGCATCATCACTAATCACCTAACCTAGACGATCGAAAATAGGGATAGTGCATCCATTTGACATGACTCATGGAATGAATTGATCCAATTTTACAACATCATATAATTAGCTGATGTTATTTGTCTCTCTACTCAAGCCTATGATGACAGAGTATGCGACTAATTCACAATCACTTATTTGAATGGCATCCATGTCATCCAATGGAAATAATTTGAGATGATCAATCTACGCTTGTAGGCATCTTCTGAAATAAGAATTGGAAAAGAGAAAGGTTCTACAGACAAAAGGGAATGATGAAATTCTATGGTGCACGGCTAATTCTGGATCATACTTTCTCAAACTTGGCTACATCATTTCCAAATTTGACCATGTGATGGGGCATTAGCCTAAAGAACTCTGTTGGAAAAAATATGTTTTTCCAAAGGCTGGTACATTTGCATGGATGAAACTTCATAACAAAAAAAAAATCAAGGATAGGTTGTAGAAGATTGGCATCACTATCCCCCATAGATGTTTCTTGTGAAAGGAGTAAGAGGAATCAATAAATCATTTACTACTACAATGTAAAGTAGCCTGACATTGCTAGTCTCACATTTGTAACAAGCTTGACTAGTCTAGGCCAATCCAAAAAAGAGCTAATGAGTGTATTCATAGGTTGGCCACGAATGTCCAAAGGAGCTCTATAAGAAGGCATATGACATGAATTTCCTACACAAATTATTTGGTGATTGTGGAAGGAGTGCAATGAGAGAATTTTTAAGGAGAAGGAATCGTGGATAGAAAGAGGCATCAATTTAATATAGATTGGTCTAAGTGAGAATTTGAACACAAATTTCATACGAGGCCATTGTAAATTATTTTCATCATGGGACAATGAAATACCAAAAAGGTTACCACATTTCATCAAACCAAAAGGATATTTCATCAAATCAACATCCAAGCAAGTTAATGCATGGTGGAAATTACCTCCCACATGTAGGCTTAAACTCAAATTTGATGGGGCTTCGTAAGAAAATCTTATCTTATCAAGAGCCAGATTCCTTATTCGAGATGATAAAGGAGTGTCAATTTAGGTTTGTGCCATTAAACTACCAATTAACACAAATAATGAGGTTGAGTTTGTTGCAAGCTCCAAGATGGCAATAAACTATGTTCTAGGATAAAAACATAAAACGAGTCAATATG